>NC_091339.1:28827432-28847432 GCF_038502225.1 Cherax quadricarinatus
ACAACACATCACACACACACACACACACACACACACACATACACACACACACACACACACACACACACACACACACACACACACACACACAACACACACACACACACACACACACACACACACACACACACACACACACACACACACACACACACACACACACACACACACACACACACACACACACACACACACACACACACACACACACACACACGCACACACACTCACACGCACGCACGCACACACAGTTACATCGTCTACAGTGGCCTATATATACTCAAGAGGGATTGCCTTGATACCGGTGTACAGAGTTCGTGATTCAAGGAACTGGAGCTACTCTCTCCTTTTCTGGATCAAACATAATTACTTCCGATTCATGCTCCGGGTTTAGCGCTTCTTCTGTGAAAATAATAATAATATTGTCTCCTCTATCTCCTCCCCCTCCTCCCCCTCCTCCCCTCCTCCCCTCCACCCCCTCCTCCCCCTCCTCCCCTCCACCTCCCCTCCCCTCTTCCCCCCTCCTCCCCCCTCTTCCTCCTCCTCCTCCTCCTCCCCTCCTCTTTCTTCAGCTTTGCCTTTAAAATTTAATTTCCTGCAGGAGGACTGAAAACAGTTTAAACATTATCGACAGTAATTACATTATGTATCTAAAGGAAATATTTCATAGGTCACTTGTTTTCAATATGATATATACATACACATATATATATATATATGTATATATATATATATATATATATATATATATATATATATATATATATATATATATATATATATATACCCAGGGATATATATATTTTTGTTTTTTTTTTTTTCAACAAGTCGGCCATCTCCCACCTGAGGCAGGGTGACCAAAAAAAGAAAGAAAATCCCCAAAAAGAAAATACTTTCATCATCATTCAACACTTTCACCACACTCGCACATTATCACTGTTTTTGCAGAGGTGCTCAGAATACAACAGTCTAGAAGCATACACACATAAAGATACACAACATATCCCTCCAAACTGCCAATATCTCAAACCCCTCCTTTAAAGTGCAGGCATTGTACTTCCCATTTCCAGGACTCAAGTCCGACTATATGAAAATAACCGGTTTCCCTGAATCCCTTCACTAAATATTACCCTGCTCACTCCAACAGATTGTCAGGTCCCAAGTACCATTCGTCTCCATTCACCTCCTATCTAACACGCTCACGCACGCTTGCTGGAAGTCCAAGCCCTTACCCACAAAACCTCCTTTACCCCCTCTCTCCAACCCTTTCTTTGAGGACGACCCCTACCCCGCCTTCCTTCCCCTATAGATTTATATGCTTTCCATGTCATTCTACTTTGATCCATTCTCTCTAAATCACCAAACCACCTCAACAACCCCTCTTCTGCCCTCTGACTAATACTTTTATTAACTCCACACCTTCTCCTAATTTCCACACTCCGAATTTTCTGCATAATATTTACACCACACATTGCCCTTAAACAGGACATCTCCACTGCCTCCAACCGTCTCCTCGCTGCTGCATTTACCACCCAAGCTTCACATCCATATAAGAGTGTTGGTACTACTATACTTTCATACATTCCCTTCTTTGCCTCCATAGATAACGTTTTTTGACTCCACATATACCTCAACGCACCACTCACCTTTTTTTCCCTCATCAATTCTATGATTAACCTCATCCTTCATAAATCCATCCGCCGACACGTCAACTCCCAAGTATCTGAAAACATTCACTTCTTCCATACTCCTCCTCCCCAATTTGATATCCAATTTTTTTTTTATCTAAATCATTTGATGCCCTCATCACCTTACTCTTTTCTATATTCACTTTCAACTTTCTACCTTTACACACATTCCCAAACTCATCCACTAACCTTTGCAATTTTTCTTTAGAATCTCCCATAAGCACAGTATCATCAGCAAAATGTAACTGTGTCAATTCCCATTTGAATTTGATTCCCCATAATTTAATCCCACCCCTCTCCCGAACACCCTAGCATTTACTTTTACAACCCCATCTATAAATATATTAAACAAACATGGTGACATTACACATCCCTGTCTAAGACCTACTTTTACCGGAAGTAGTCTCCCTCTCTTCTACACACCCTAACCTGAGCCTCACTATCCTCATAAAAACTCTTTACAGCATTTAATAACTTACCACCTATTCCATATACTTGCAACATCTGCCACATTGCTCCTCTATCCACTCTATCATATGCCTTTTCTAAATCCATAAATGCAATAAAAACTTCCCTATCTTTATCTAAATACTGTTCACACATATGCTTCAATGTAAACACCTGATCTACACATCCCCTACCCACTCTAAAACCTCCTTGCTCATCCGCTATCCTACATTCTGTCTTACCTCTAATTCTTTCAATTATAACCCTACCGTACACTTTTCCTGGTATACTCAGTAAGCTTATTCCTCTATAATTTTTACAGTCTCTTTTGTCCCCTTTCCCTTTATATAAAGGGACTATACATGCTCTCTGCCAATCCCTAGGTACCTTCCCCTCTTTCATACATTTATTAAACAAAAGTACCAACCACTCCAACACTATATCCCCCTGCTTTTAACATTTCTGTCATGATCCCATCAGTTCAGCTGCTTTACCCCCTTTCATTTCATAATGCCTCACGTACCTCCCCCACACTTACATTCTGCTCTTCTTCACTCCTAAAAGATGGTATACCTCCCTGACCAGTGCATGAAATTACTGCACCATATCCCCTGCTTTTAACATTTCTGTCATGATCCCATCAGTTCCAGCTGCTTTACCCCCTTTCATTTTACGTAATGCCTCACGTACCTCCCCCACACTTACATTCTGCTTCTTCACCCTAAAAGATGGTATACCTCCTGACCAGTGCATGAAATTACTCCATGTATGTATATATATATATATATATATATATATATATATATATATATATATATATATATATATATATATATATATATATATATATATATATGTATATATATATATATATATATATATATATATATATATATATATATATATATATATATATATATATATATATATATATATATATATATATATATATATATATATATATATATGGGGAAAATTATTATATTTTACTGTTTACATTGAGAGTTTTGGTGTAAGTATTGAAAGTTGATGAGTTTCTTCTAGACGATGATCAGCCAGGCTATGTTGCTTACCTTTGATTGCATACTGGTAGCACTAACAGCCTGACTGATCAAGCAACCTGGAGGTCTTGTCCAGGACTCTTTCAATCTATCAGCGAGTACACCGGCTGCTAATTTATTTTTTTTTTCCAAATGTCGATTTTCTATAAATTTTAGACCCATTTTCTTAGAGATATTTTAGAGCACAGCAAAAATATAGCTTTGAGTATTACAGAATAATTGTTCAGGTTAGACCGAAACGTTGTCATAAGTTTCGGTCTGCTAAATGAGGTTATTGGTGTATTGTTTTGGAAATTATTGTTCCGTTATCACTCACGAAATCGTCATAACACAATTGTAAATAAGCCACGGTACGGGAGGGGTTTGAACCAATGGCGAATAAGTCGTAAAATTTCAGGCCAGAGGGTAAGCTCCTGGGCCAGTTTCACGACTCACTTGCCATGGATTCAGACCCCACGCGTACCGTGGATTGGATTGCTCCATTATTTGGTTGATGACCTGATCAACCAAGCTCTTCGTGCCATCTTCGAGTACAAAAACAGGATCTTAAAAACTCTTTGACGCAATGAGCTTAGTTAGATTTCTCAAAGTGAAGACTAGTGGTCTTTTATTTCCCCTCTAAGCTAGTTGCCTGACTCCAGTCTTACCAGAAGCTAACGTAATCTAACCTATGTATGTTGTTAGACTGCACGTGTTACCAGAACTAGTGTATGGTTTGGAGCTTCTGGCAACACTGTAACTCCTGGGATGTGTTTGATAGTCAAGCAGAGCTCACACACTTGTATGTTTACTTGGCAACCCACACTGAGGAGAGAGAGAGAGAGAGAGAGAGAGAGAGAGAGAGAGAGAGAGAGAGAGAGAGAGGGAGAGGAAGACGACCGAGCGAGGAAGATAGGCCCCCACTTCACTACTGCCAGGCTGAAGGTATGTTTAAACTGGGCTAATGAAGTGGTGTTGGACAAAGTTGGTGTATGTCATCAAAGAGAGAGAGAGAGAGAGAGAGAGAGAGAGAGAGACAGGGAAGGAGTGAGACAGATGCTACAGGTGGGAGTGGTGGCCACTTCACCGTGTTGCCGACGATGACTTAACAAAGAGCGCTCATGGGAGAACAGAAAAAGGATCTTTTATGTTTTAGTTGTGTTGGCAGGTGAGGAGGAGGAGGAGGAGGAGAAGGAGGAAGAAGAAGAGGAGGAAGCGGAGAAGAAAGAAGATTAGCAGTCAATAACCCTTTCCATTCTTCTACTGTGTTCTCTAATCCACTGTTCTATCCTCTGTTCCTCTCTCAAATATCCCCTTACTCTCCTTCTATCCTCGTCTGTAATAGACTCTCGATCAGGAGATAAATATCATTCTATCTCAACTGTTTCCCCCCTCTTCCCTCTCTATCCTTATTTATGAATATGTCGGGATAGAAACATATTCCTATTCTTAACCCACTTCCCATTCTTACCCCATCTACCGTCACATGCAAGAGACCACTAGACAGCTGCAAGACTTTGTATACAATATAAACATAATTACCGATTTTGTAGTGGCAATTAGGTACACCAGTTTTATAGAAATTAGAGTAATTATTTTCCTTTCATTTCATGGAAACACAGCAGACTAATTATTCTTAATATACTAGCTGTCCACACCTGTAATAGACAGTATGGTAGGTAATAAGTCACTCTTTCTGACTTTTTTGGGCTATCCTAGGCTCTCTACACATATGCTGCTATGTATGATAATTCAATGTAACTGTATTTGTGTATACCTGAATAAACTTACTTACTTACTTACTTACTTACTTACTTATTCCTGCCTATCAGTCATTCCATCATGCACAGAAATAGCTTGTAGAATGATAAATATAATCCTTTCTATTCCCTTTCTATCTTCACCCGTAATAAACGGAATTGTGACTGAGATATTTCTCCCAGTCATCCTAAATTCTATCCTCTCCCTTCTATCCTCACCAGTAAAATGAGATTGGCAGGTGACAGACATATTTCTACCTTCTGTCCCCCATTCTGTCCTCACCTGTAATAGACGGTCTGGCAGGTGGTAGAGATAAGGCTGACTGGTGACAAGTTGACCGCTGTCTCTGAGCCACTCAAGTCGAGGTTCAGGGTAGCCGTCTACCACACATGACAAGTTGACGGAAGAACCCAAGTTGATCCACACTCGGGGATCAAACGCTCGAATCTGAGGCTCAACTGTGGGAGGAGAGAGAGAGAGAGAGAGAGAGAGAGAGAGAGAGAGAGAGAGAGAGAGAGAGAGAGAGAGAGAGAGAGAGAGAGAGAGAGAGAGAAAACACAATTTTGCTTTAAATTGTAAAATATGAATAATACACACACACACACACACACACACACACACACACACACACACACACACACACACACACACACACACACACACACACACACACACACACACACACACACACACACACACACATATGTATGTATATGTTAAACAATTCGTAAATTTATTTGAAATGAAAAATATTTGTCAACTGCATATGAGAGATTAGTTCTTTAATAAGGTGATGTATGTATTTATGTATGAATGTATGTATGCAAGTATGTATGTATGTATATATATACATACATATATATATATATATATATATATATATATATATATATATATATATATATATATATATATATATATATAAATATATATATATATATATATATATATATATATATATATATATATATATATATATATATATATATATATATATATATATATATGAATTGAGTGGGTTTGTATATATTAAGCTGTGTATAAAAGAGAGAGAGAGAGAGAGAGAGAGAGAGAGAGAGAGAGAGAGAGAGAGAGAGAGAGAGAGAGAGGACTATGTGGACGCTGCTCTAGGGTCAAGCCAGGATGCTTTATTAGCGTCCTGGAGCAGAGACGACCTAAGTTGGTCCAAGTGGACTCCGTGGTCACCAACCTTACTCCAGTCTTCCCTCGTAAAACCTTAATGATCCTAATGTTATTTGTAAAGTTGGTTTTGAGGTGATCGCCAGCGTGAGTGAGTTTTCTCTCTCCTTCATGGTGGCTCCCAATCAATCAACGTATATATATATATATATATATATATATATATATATATATATATATATATATATATATATATATATATATATATATATATATATATATATACATGCATACATACACATTCATACATAAATACATACAACTCCTTATTAAAGAACTAATCTCTCATATATAGTTGACAAATATTTTCATTTTCAAATATTTTATATATATATATATATATATATATATATATATATATATATATATATATATATATATATATATATATATATATATATATATATATATATATATATATATATATATATATATGCAATAAGATCACAGTAAACAGGTAATTTCTAAAATATGCAAAACAAACTCTGAAAGAATAGAAATTCAAGCGCTTTCTTGTGACTACTCATTATCAAGGAACTATGAGTGAAGCATCAAGGAAGCTATATAAGGGGTCTGGCCAACACCTCACTATCAGATCCACAAGCTTGGTTAAACACGTGATGGCGACCCAACCGAACAGGTCCTTTGCACAACTTCACTCAAACTATTCTCAAGAAAATTTAAAAATTATTATTTGTCCAGTGTATTATTAAATTCTTCCCAAATTTATTAATTATAAATGGATCTAATTTATATAAACAAAGGAAATATTCATTATTGTCAAACTGCTTTTTATGAAACAAGATTCAATTATATTCCTGTCGACCATGGACTTGCTTGATACTACTTTCTCAACTTTTTGAAAAATCAATTGGATGGTCAAAATCTCTTACATGAATAAATAGAGCATTGGAATCTTGTCCAGTTCTAATGCTATATTTATGTTGTTTTAATCTTAGTTCGAGATTTTTACCAGTTTGACCGTAATAAACTTTATCGCTAAATTTTACAAAGGAACTCAGCACATCCATCAGCATTTTGGGGAAATTCTTTATCAAAGTTTTTTTACTGTATCAAGATTTTTGAATACAACTTTTTTAATATTAAAAGTCTTAAGAGAGAGCATATCAACCAAGTTTTCATGGTAGAGAACATATTTTTAGTTGAATAAGGCTGGTTGTCCCTTTTTGGATTGTAAAAAGTATTTCTAGCAACTTTAAAAGATTTATCAATTACATTTCTTGGGTATTTTAAATCATTACCTATTTCATAAATTTTGGATATTCCCTCATCTATGTAGTCCTGAGTTCATAGATGAGGAAATATCCAAAATTTATGAAATAAAGGAATGAATTTATTAAACAGAAAATATAATTGATAAATCTTTTAAAGTTGCTAGCACTTTTATAATCCAAAAGCTACAACCAGCCTATTCAACTAAAAATATGTTGGTTCTCCTACCATGAAAACTTGGTTGATATGCCTTCTCTTAAGACTTTAATATTAAAGCTGTATTCAAAATCTGATACAGTAAAAAAACTTTTGATAAAAGAAAATTCCCCAAAATGTGATGGATGTAATCTATAAGATTCTGTAAAATTTATGATAAAGTTTATTACAGTCAAACTGGTAAAAATCTCGAACTAGATTAAAACAACATAAATATAGCATTAGAACTGGACAAGATTCAATGCTATTTATTCATGTAAGAGATTTTAACCATCCAATTGATTTTCAAAAAGTTGAGAAAGTAGTATCAAGCAAGTCCATGGTGCAGGAATATAATTGAATCTTGTTTCATAAAAAGCAAGTTTTGACAATAATATGAATATTTCTTTGGTTTATATAAATGATCCATTTATATTAATAGAATTTGGGAAGGAATTTAATAATACACTGGACAAATAATAATTTTTAAATTTTCTTGAGAATAGAATAGTTTGTGAGTGAGCAAAAGGACCTATCACCTTGGGTCAGCCAGTGTTCAGCTCATCTTTAACTGTTGTGATCTGATAGTAGGTGCTAGGGGCCAGACTATATAGCTTCCTGGATGCTTTACTCATAGGTTCCTTGATAATGTGAGTAGTCACAAAGCTTGGAATTTCTCTATTCTTTTCAGAGTGATATATATATATATATATATATATATATATATATATATATATATATATATATATATATATATATATATATATATATATATATATATATATATATATATATATATATATATATATATATATATATATATATATATATATATATATATATATATATATATATATATATATATATATATATATACATTATGATTAAAGAACACTTGTCAACGCTCAATAATAACTCACATGGAAACAGAAACTCGGAGGATTAATTGGTCTGTATATTTCGTCTCCCTACTGAAGAGGACCCCAGAAGGGGGTCGAAATGTACAGACCAATATATTTGGTTTCCCGTTTCCCATTAGACACAATAAAATTATTTGTATGAAATAATTCGATGAACACTGGACAAAATCATAGTTTGAGACGGTTCA
Organism: Cherax quadricarinatus; assembly: GCF_038502225.1. NCBI lineage: Eukaryota > Metazoa > Arthropoda > Malacostraca > Decapoda > Parastacidae > Cherax > Cherax quadricarinatus. Next base: position 28,836,105 of record NC_091339.1, read on the forward strand.
GGAGGATCCTAGAACACTTACATCTGACACTGAGCAGGATCCTTTTGCTGACTGAAGGTGGAACACCATTGGAAGCGATGCAGAGGTAGGCTCCAGCATGTTGCCTGAGTGCAGGCTCGAAGAGCAGTTCGCTGCCTGAGATCAACAGGTCTGCAAGAAGAGGCAGGAGGGGGAGAGAGTGAGAGATTGGGAGAGTGGGGAGAGAGGGATGGAGGGAGGATAAGGGAAATGAGCGAGGTGGTGGGGGGAAGAGACGATTGTGGAATAGTGTGGGGAGATTATTATTAGGCTTTGTAAAGCTCTCTCTCTCTCTCTTTCTCTCTCTCTCTCTCTCTCTCTCTCTCTCTCTCTCTCTCTCTCTCTCTCTCTCTCTCTCTCTCTCTCTCTCTCTCTCTCTCTCTCTCTCTCTCTCTCTCTCGCATCCTCTCTCTCTCCTCTCTCTTCCCTCTCTCTCTCTCTCTCTCTCTCTCTCCTCTCTCTCTCTCTCCTCTCTCTCTCTCTCATTCATTTATTCATGTACATGTGTGGGCATCATTGACAAACTCCTGTATAACCTTCAAATATACTTCAGACATAAGCTTCAGATATACTTCAGATATAGGGGTTTGATATAACCTTCAGATATACTTCAAACATAACATTCAGACATCAGACATAACCTTCACATAAACGAAAATCAATATACGCTTAAAAAAACTCTGCTGACAAATGTCAGATCCAAATTTTTATTTGTAATGGTATCCCGGTGTGAGGAATATTCAACAAATGATGATAATATATATCCAAAGTGACAACGTTTTGAAATCTTGATTGTGGAAACATTTCGCCAGCCAGTGACTTCTTCAGTCTTATACAGAGGTGGAAGATGACAAGGAGTTTGAGGTAATCAGTCCCTTAGCCTGGAGTCGATATGTTTGCTCCATCAGTCAAGACTGATGGACTAAACAGAGGAAAAGAAGGAAATAGACAGAGAAGAATTCGAAGAAATAGATAATGATATGAGGGAACAGATAAAGAAGAATACGAAGAAATAGAGAATTATATGAGGAAATAGAGAGATATAAGAGGAAAAAGAGAATATTTCTCAGCAGTCTCAGTACAACAAGAGTCCACAGTTGTGAAATGGAAAACAAAAGTTGGACTGGAAAAAGACTAGAAAAAAGTCCTCTGAAAACTGTATTGGTAGATGGAATATTATCCAGGAATACAGGTATATAATCCAGGAATATAGGAATATGATCCAGGAATAGAGGAATATGATCCAGGAACAAGAATATGATACAGGAATGTGATGCAGAAATACAGGAATATGACCCAGGAGCAGGAATATGATACAGGAATGTGATGCAGGAATACAGGAATATGATCCAGGAAAACAGGAATATGAACCAGGAATACAGTAATATGAACCAGGAATACAGAATATGATTCAGGAATACAGTAATATGATCCAGGAATACAGGAATGTGATCCAGGAAAACAGGAATATGTTCCAGGAAACAAGAATATGATCCAAGAATAAAGGAATATGATCCAGGAAAACAGGAATGTGAACCAGGAACACAGGAATATGATCCAAGAATACAGGACTATGATCCAGGAATACAGGAATATGATCCAGGAATACGATCGAAGAATATTGGAATATGATCCAAGAATAATGGAATATGATCCAGGAATACGGGAATATGTTCTAGAAAAACAGGAATATGATCCAGGAATATTGGGATATGACCCAGGAAATTACTAATAGTACAGATGGTGGCATCCTAAATAATAAAGAAAGTACTTAAGATGGATCAGTACGAGCAGAGTCGTGTTACTGTAGCTACAATGAAAGGTAATCTGGAGCTATCAATTGATCCAAGGAAACACAGGTAGGTGAATACAATATGGTAGTTACACATACATACGTACATACACACGTACACACACACGCACACACACACACGCACACACACACACACACACACACACACACACACACACACACACACACACACACACACACACACACACACACACACACACACACACATACATACACATACACACACACACACACGAGGCGGGGCCAGGAGCTATGACTCGACCCCTGCAACCACAAATAGGTGAGTACAAACAGGTGAGTACACACACACGAATTTCTGTTCTGAAATAAATGAATGACCTCGGCATCAATGACACTTGAAACTTGAAAAGTATTGAGGCTTGCCATTAGATTGCTCCGGGAGCTGAAAGACATGGTCCAAGAGGAAAGACTAAGAGAGGAGAGCCACTTATCATTAGAGGACAGTATAGAGGAGACATAGTCAGAGTGTAAAGTATAGTGAGATATACAATAAAATCACAGTAAACTGGTGATATCACAATATGCAGACTTTGCACTAGGGGTTGAACTCCAGGAGCCACTTTCTGGACTAGGCCTGCAGTCTGTCCAGATCCCTCTGTAGTTCTGCCTGGTCTTCGTCCGATTGAATTCTTTTCATCAACTTCACATCATCTGCAAACAGGGACACTTCGGAGTCTATTCCTTCCGTCATGTAAATCACAAATGCCAGAAACAGTACCGGTCCTAGGACTGATCCCTGTGGCACCTCTCTCAATACCGGCGCCCACTTTGACACCTCGCCACGTACCAAGACTCGCTGTTGTCTTCCTGACAGGTATTCCCTGAACCATCGTAGTGCCTTCCCTGTTAGTCCTGCTTGGTCCTCCAGCTTCCGCACTAATCTCTTGTGTGGAACTGTATCAAACGCCTTCTTACAGTCCAAGAAAATGCAGTCTACCCACCCGTTTCTCTCTTGTCTTACTGCCATCACCCTGTCGTAGAACTCCAGTAGGTCTGTGACGCATGATTTCCCGTCCCTGAAACCGTGCTGGCTGTCGTTGATAAGCTCATTCCTCTCTAGGTGCTCCACCACTCTTCTCCTGATAATTTTCTCCGTGACCTTGCATACTATACACATCAGTGATACTGATCTGTATTTCAATGCTTCGTGTCTGTCTCCTTTTCTTAAAAATTGGGATTACATTTGCTGTCGTCCATACTTCCGGAAGTCGTCCTGTTTCGATAGATATGTTGAAGATAGTTGTTAGTGATACGCAAAGCGCCTCTGCTCCCTCTCTCAGAACCCATGGAGAGATCTTATGGGGCTCTATCGCCTTTGAGCTATCTAGCTCGTTTAACAGCCTCTTCACTTCTTCCTCGGTTGTATGTATTGTGTCCAACACTTGATGGTGTACCCCACCTCTCTGCCTTTCTGGAGGTTCTTCTGTCTCCTCTGTGAACACTTCTTTGAAACTCCTGTTGAGCTCCTCACATACTTCGTGGTCGTTTTTTGTGACCTCATCTCCTTCCTTCCTCAGCCTGATTTCCTGGTCCTTGACTGTTGTATTCTTCCTGAAGTGGCTGTACAACAGCTTTGGTTTCGATTTGGCTTTCTCCGCTATGTCATTCTCATATTGCCTTTGGGCCTCCCGTCTTACCTGTGCGTATTCACTTCTGGCTCTACGACTGGTCTCCTTATTCTCCTGTGTGTGTGTGTGTGTGTGTGTGTGTGTGTGTGTGTGTGTGTGTGTGTGTGTGTGTGTGTGTGTGTGTGTGTGTGTGTGTGTGTGTGTGTGTGTGTGTGTGTGTGTGAGTGTGTGTGTGTACTCACCTATATTGCATTACGATATTATATTACGAAAGAATTTTTTGAGTCAGAGGTATTAGCAGAGTGATAATTAAGTGAATATATACATTTTTTAATAATGTAAAACACCAACTCTGAGCATTGTACATCAGGGCAGTATTAAAATTTATTTTAATTTAATTTTTGCAGAGCGCTAAACCCGTAGGAGTCATACAACTCCTTGCTTATGGGAGGAAATCAAGTTCCCTCCAACGAGAGGAAATCTAAGTTCCTTGAATCAAGCAAACACAAGGACAGACACGGAAACTCACGAACAGATACTCCAACACACGCACATTTCACGCAAATATACGCATATACACGCAGACACAAGCACATGCTTTCAAGAAATATACATGCACTTAGATATCACATTTCTTACAACTGAAGACTGAGGTCTGGTTGGAGCTGCCTCACTGAACTAGAGGTGAACATTCTTTTCTTGCGCTACGGACATGCTTACTTGGTTTCAGGCCAGATCTGATTGATGGCCTCGTTAGATACGCCGTTTGTGCACGTATTATGACGTAGGCACTGACGGCCAGCACATTAGACGTTTTCCAGGAGGTAAGCGTCAAGCTCCATTTTGACGGCAGGTAGTGAGATGTTGGTACTCTTATATGAATGGAGGGAAGGTGAAGCCTTGGATCTATATGCTTAGTGAGTTATATCTAAGTGTGTGGCGTTTTACAAACACTAACTTACCGCCTACGGTACACCCACACATCAAACCCACCATGTACCTTATGTCCACACCTCAACTTATAATCTACAGTACCCTAGCACCTCTAGCTAACATCTACAGTAGGTGAACACTTCTAACATCTACGGTACCTCCACGTCCAGCCGTGGTGGAACGTAACACATTTTCATATATCCGTACATTCCTCTAGCGCCAACGGGTCGGCAATTCACGCCCCGACAATTCCTCCCTATTCATATTGTTACATTCTCGATAGTATGAAATTTTTGGTAGGAATGTAAGGTCATGAATATATGTTACCCGGCTCCCGTGTTGGTGGTATAAGTTGTGTAGCACGTCGTCTGTAGCAAGTGTAGTTTATCATACTCTGCCAGGCTCAGTGTTAGTGCTTGGCTGCAGCTACATCAATGTCTGTGGTGAAAAGGTACCCTGATCGTCCCTGGGTTAGCTGGTTGGCAGTTCGAGCCTCCCATGCTTCCTCACTCATACATTGAATCTCTAGTGAATGTTACACAAATAACCCGCACATAAAAGGGAGAAGCTTACGAAGACGTTTCGGTCCGACTTGGACCATTGACAAAGTCACACTAACCAGAGGTGGAGTAGGACGGCTATATATAGGCAGGAAGAGGTGATGGTAGTAGTAGTAGTAGTAGTAGTAGTAGTAGTAGTAGTAGTAGTAGTAGTAGTAGTAGTACAAGAATGGTATATAATACCGACAAGATGAAATTAAGACACATGCGCAACACCCGGGCATCCCTATCGTAGACGTTTCGCCATCCAGCCAGCCACTGTTCCCAGTGTACAGTCACGACTAAACACATTATCAGAACTACACAGGCAAACATCTATAAAACTACGCTCATCCATACAAAAATACACGAGCATTAGCAATTGCAAAAAATATGTATAATAATTACATTGATATACTGATTATTTCGACATTACTCTGTCGTTTTTAGAAATTTTGAATGCAGTGATATGAATATTTTAAATGAAATATGTATGATTATTATTCTCGTTGAAAAAGCTTTAACAAATCAGTATTTAAAGAAAATAAAAATAATGATATTTCACTTTGTAATACACACGCACACACACATACACACACACACACACACACACACACACACACACACACACACACACACACACACACACACACACACACACACACACACACACACACACACACACACACACACACCCGAAACTGTTGTATAGCCACATCAGGAGGAAGACAACAGTCAAAGACCAGGTGATCAGATTAAGGACAGAAGGTGGAGAACTCACAAGAAATGATCAGGAGGTATGTGAGGAGCTGAACAGGAGATTTAAGGAAGTTTTTACATTAGAGACAGGAAGGGCTGTGGGAAGACAGCACAGAAGGGAACATCAAGAGGGAATATACCAACAAGTGTTGGATGACATACGAACAACTGAGGAGGAGGTGAAGAAGCTCTTAAGTGACCTTGACACCTCAAAGGCGATGGGACCGGACAACATCTCCCTATGGGTCCTTAGAGAAGGAGCAGAGATGCTGTGTGTGCCTCTAACCACAATCTTCAACACATCCCTTGAAACTGGGCAACTACCTGAGAAATGGAAGACAGCTAATGTAGTCCCCATATTTAAGAAAGGAAACAGAAATGAGGCACTAAACTACAGACCTGTGTCTCTGACATGTATTGTGTGCAAAGTCATGGAGAAGATTATCAGGAGGAGAGTGGTCGAACACCTGGAAAGGAACAAGATTATAAATGAAAACCAGCATGGGTTCATGGAAGGCAAATCTTGTATCACAAACCTCCTGGAGTTTTATGACAAGGTAACAGAAGTAAGACACGAGAGAGAGGGGTGGGTAGATTGCGTTTTCCTAGACTGCAGGAAGGCCTTTGACATAGTTCCCCACAAGAGATTAGTGCAGAAGCTGGAGGATCAGGCGCACGTAAAAGGGAGGGCACTGCAATGGATAAGGGAATACCTGACAGGGAGGCAGCAAAGAGTCATGGTACGTGAAGAGGTATCACAGTGGGCGCCTGTTACGAGCGGGGTCCCACAGGGGTCAGTTCTAGGACCAGTGCTATTTTTGATATATGTGAACGACATGATGGAAGGAATAGACTCTGAAGTGTCCCTGTTCGCAGATGACGTGAAGTTGATGAGAAGAATTAAATCGGACGAGGATGAGGCAGGACTGCAAAGAGACCTGGACAGGCTGGACATGTGGTCCAGCAACTGGCTTCTCGAATTCAATCCAGCCAAATGCAAAGTCATGAAGATTGGGGAGGGGCAAAGAAGACCGCAGACAGAGTATAGGCTAGGTGGACAAAGACTACAGACCTCACTCAGGGAGAAAGACCTTGGGGTGACCATAACACCGAGCACATCACCGGAGGCACACATCAACCAAATAACCGCTGCAGCATACGGGTGCCTGGCAAACCTGAGAATAGCGTTCCGATACCTTAATAAGGAATCGTTCAAGACACTGTACACTGCGTATGTTAGGCCCATACTGGAGTATGCAGCACCAGTCTGGAACCCACACCTGGTCAAGCACGTCAAGAAGTTAGAGAAAGTACAAAGGTTTGCCACAAGGCTAGTCCCAGAGCTCAAGGGAATGTCGTACGAGGAAAGGTTAAGGAAAATCGGACTGACGACACTGGAGGACAGAAGGGTCAGGGAGACATGATAACGACATACAAGATACTGCGGGGAATAGATAAGGTGGACAGAGATAGGATGTTCCAGAGAGGGGACACAGGGACAAGGGGTCACAACTGGAAGCTGAAGACTCAGACGAGTCACAGGGACGTTAGGAAGTATTTCTTCAGTCATAGAATTGTCAGCAAGTGGAATAGCCTAGCAAGTGAAGTAGTGGAGGCAGGAACCATACAAAGTTTTAAGAAGAGGTATGACAAAGCTCAGGAAGCAGAGAGAGAGAGAAGATCCAGTAGCGATCAGTGAAGAGGCGGGGCCAGGAGCTGAGTATCGACCCCTGCAACCACAATTAGGTGAGTACAATTAGGTGAGTACACACACACACACACACACACACACACACTCACATACACACATACACTCACAATGATCTCAGACACAACATTTTTACTGCCTCCAGCCTGCTAATTGATGCAACTCTCAACGAGGTTGCCTCACACCCATACAGTCGTCGCAGCGCCACTATACTCCGCTACAAACCTTTTATTGCATCCATTAACAAAGTCCTTTTTTTCCTCACAGACTCATCAACACTTCTGGTAGTTACATTCTCTCATCCGTTTTGTCGACACATCCATTCCCAAGTATCTCTTTACTTCATCCATACCTATTTTAAGCCAATCTCCCGACCAGTTTTTAAACCAGTCTTCCAACCAGACTCTCGACCAATTTCCTTAACAGTTTCTAGACCAGTCTCCCGACCAGCTTCAAGACCATTCTCCCAACCAGGTTCAAGACCATTCTCCAGACCAGATTCAAGACCATTCTCCCGACTAGTTTGAAGAATAATCTTCCTATCATTTTCGAAACCAATTTCGCGACCAGTCGCTTGACCAATCTCTCTACTAATCTTTCCTTCACTATATTAAATAGAAATCGCAAAATGCAATGTAAAACTCATTTACATTTACAATGTAAAGCACATTTACATTTATAATAATAATACATAATCAGCTTAACCTCCATGGTAACATTTTTTTTTAAATATTTGACAAAAATCTGCCAAAAATATCTTATGTAAGAATAACAGTAAAAACTATGAAACTAATGTTTTTTTTATTTTTATTAACATATCGGCCGCTTCCCACCAAGGCAGGGTGATCCGAAAAAAAAAATTTTCATCAATCACTTGTATTTAACACGATCACGCATGCTTGCTGGAAGTCTAAGCTCCTCACACACAAAACCTCCTTCACGCCCTCCCTCCAACCTTTCCTAGGCCGACCCCTACCCCGCCTTCCCTCCACTACAGATTTATACACTCTCGAAGTCATTCTATTTCTTTCCAACTTCTCTATATGTCCAAACCACTTCAGTCAGTCCTCCTCAGCGCTCTGGATAATAGTTTTGGTAATCCCACACCTCCTTCTAATCTCCAAACTACGGATTCTCTGCATTATATTCACACCACCATTGCCCTCAGACACGACATCTCCACTGCCTCCAGCCTTCTCCTTGTTGCAACATTCACCTCCCATGATTCTCACCCATATAAAAGCGTTGGTTTAACTATACTCTCATACATTCCTCTCTCTGCTTCCATGAGTAAAGTTCTTTGTCTCCACAGACTCCTCGGTGCACCACTCACCCTTTTTCCCCTCGTCAATTCTATAATAATAATAATAATAATAATAATAATAATAATAATAATAATGATAATAATAATAATAATAATAATAATAATAATAATAATAATAATAATAATAATAATAATAATAATAATAATATTATTATTATTATTATTATTATTATTATTATTATTATTAATATTATTATTATTATTATTATTATTATTATTATTATTATTATTATTATTATTATTATTATTATTATTATTATTATTATTATTATTATTATTATTATTATTATTATTATTATTATTATTATTATTATTATTATTATTATTATTATTATTATTATTATTATTAATGAATATAATAAAGGTGTTGTTAAATATATTGTCAAATTCTATAAACAAAAACAGTATTACCATTGAAAGTCAAAATGTGAACAAAGTGCTCAGAAGTGGCAACAATGACACCAGCACAAGAAGACGCTTATTAAACCATCAACAATAGTAGGACCAACAACAGAATAAAAGCACAATTCTGTGCACCAAACCAACGGCGCAAGTCGGTCTAACAAGCCGGCCAGCGTCAGAGGTAGGTCCCAGATCCGACCAATGACCAAGAAAAATATTCGGATTTGTCCTCCATGTATATTCAGTCGAATATGCAAATGACACAGGATTCTGGCTGTGTTTTCCAAGCACACAGTTTAAAAACGAACCTGAGCACCCCAGTGACTTCCTGGACCACGCAGGGAAGCCACAGTGCTGAAATATGTTCTGGGAAAGGAAAATTACATTAGAAAAATAAATTCATTTTGTTATTAAACTTTTAACGTGTGGAGGTAAATCCCTGATGGGTTATTAGGAGCAAGGTGTGCTAGAGGCTCGAGCCTTAGTTCTCTAATAGAGAAACAGAAACTCTAGGTTTCTCGTTTAAGAAATTTAGGATTTACATGTAGCAGTGTAAGAGAAAACTGCAAACTCTAGACATTTTTACGACCCCTATCACTCTGCTCACCTTTCTTTAGTCTCTCCCTTTCCCATCCCCTCCCTTTCTTCAACCCTCGCGCCTCCTCATACCCCAGCTATGTCTTACTCACTGGTGTTGCCGGAGACATCAATGAGAGTGGAGTCTTCCCTCCTCCACTTGTAGATAGGTTGTGGAGTGCCACTAGCTCCACACACCAACCTCACACTCTCGCCCTCACGCACCTCTGTGTCTCCACTCGTCTTGGCATCCACGATCCTCGGCGGCACTGTTGTCGACCACCGCCACCAACAGCCATGTTGATCACACCACCAACAGAGGACGCCACATGATATGAAAGAGAGAGATACAACAATTATGAGATACAGAAACAGTGCAATAAAGCGAGTAATCAGGACTGACTCGTTGCTACTCCCATGTACGAGACACATATAGCCTTAACAGGCTTGTCGCTACCCAGAAATATAACAATACTAATAATATTGATCTTCCCCTTCTTCACTTGCTGTCGTTTGTGAGGGATTTAAGCAGGTGTGTATTTACATGGTAGTGGGTGAATTGTGTGGCATATTACGTGCCGTACATTACTTTGCTGCTAATTTCACATATATTTCCAGCCTCTGAACTGACTGCAGTCTCACCTGTAGGACCCTGAGGTACAGGAAGCCTGGGGTCCTGTGATACAGCGTCTACCTTTCTTCCTACCATTCCCTAATGATCAAGAAGAGTGCTCTGATGTGAGTGACAGGCTCTTGAGCCAAGAAATGAGAGTGGTTCCTTCCTTTCCTCGGGTCAAAGCTGATTGCCTACCATTTTCCATTTGTTGCATAAACCATATAGACTGAGTACTTTCCACTGAGTTATAATATTAAGGGTGATAATAACGATAATAATAATTATAATAATAGCAATAAAATAATAATAATAATAATAATAATAATAATAATAATAATAATAATAATAATAATAATAATAATAATAATAATGATAATAATAATAATAATAATAATAATAATAATAATAATAATAATAATAATAATAATAATAATAATAATAATAATAATAATAATAATAATAATAATAATAATAATAATAATAATAATGATAATAATAATAATAATAATAATAATAATAATAATAATAATAATAATAATAATGATAATAATAATAATAATAATAATAATAATAATGATAATAATAATAATAATAATAATAATAATAATAATAATAATAATAATAATAATAATAATAATAATAATAATAATAATGATAATAATAATAATAATAATAATGATAATAATAATAATAATAATAATAATAATGATAATAATAATAATAATAATAATAATGATAATAATAATAATAATAATAATAATAATAATAATAATAATAATAATAATAATAATAATAATAATAATAATAATAATAATAATAATAATAATAATAATAATAATAATAATAATAATAATAATAATAATAATAATGATAATAATAATAATAATAATAATAATAATAATAATAATAATAATAATAATGATAATGATAATAATAATAATAATAATAATAATAATAATAATAATAATAATAATAATAACAATAATGATAATAATAATAATAATAATAATAATAATAATAATAATAATAATAATAATAATAATAACAATAA
>NC_091339.1:28852432-28877432 GCF_038502225.1 Cherax quadricarinatus
CACTGACTTCTAAATAGGCTCCCGCCACATGAATAACCAATCTGTTTGTATTCTGGTCATCCGATTTGATATTAGAGACAACACGTGATCTTACGTTCATAAGCTATTGGTGCTTGCTTGTGTGTGTGTGTGTGTGTGTGTGTGTGTGTGTGTGTGTGTGTGTGTGTGTGTGTGTGTGTCTGTGTGTGTGTGTCTGTGTGTGTCTGTGTGTGTCTGTGTGTGTCTGTGTGTGTCTGTGTGTGTCTGTGTGTCTGTGTATCTGTGAGAAAATATGTTTTCTTATAATTCTTCAGCACAATATATATTCCTATTTTTGTGGTTCCTGCAGTGCTAAAAAGTCCCTGTTTGTCTAAGCCACTCTGTTGTTGTTGGTAAGTATTATCTATGTAGTGACCATCACCCTTGAACTGTCGCTACAAACATTCCAAATATCATAAACTTTCATCTATTTTTTTACAAGGCTTCTTTGAATGATATGAGTGATCCTCGGCACCTGGAACTGTTCCAGGGGGCCGGCCTAGTACTGAGCCTTAATATTTCCTGTATCACAGTAATTTTTATTTCATAAACTCTTTGAGGAAATAAAACACTCATCGTGTCAGTTTTGATCGCATAACGGGTGGGATCGAACCCGTGGCAGGGGAGCCCTAAAACTCACAGGCCAGTGCGCTAACAACTGGGCTAGCTGGCCCAGTGGTTAACTGGCCAAGGCTGACAGGCTTGCTTGTACTTCCAGCGTCTCTAAAAGTCTCTTAAGGAACTGTTTCAAAGATCGTGCAACAATCTTAAGACTTCCATTCTTTCCACACCTCCATTATGATTCAAGTCAACCAATTATTAAGATTGATCTTGTTCGTGAGGTATGATTCACCTTCTTCAAAAGCGTTAAAAGTTTTTTCTGATGACTCAGCTGTCTAGAGATTTAACAAATCCCTTTTCATTTATCATTTACATTATATTACATTGTTTCCGTGTAGAGAATACTAGACAGAAATTTGAAGTCACCCCTCTGTTACATTAAGCGGCGATTATTAATGCCACAGCAATTTCATAAATCTTAGGTGTCTTTCCTTATGATTTCGTAAGGTCTCTCGCATAGTTTCACTTCCTATCCGGCACCCAAGGTGATATCCCACCTCGTGCCGTCCTCTTTATAGTGCTAAATTCTCTGACGTTTTACACAAATTTAAATTATGAAGCTCCCAGTTCTCTTGTCACATTGGTTCTCATCTCAACTCCTGGTTCTTTTTGCTCTGTGAAAGTAGTTTAGATTATTCTGATGAGTCCTCTGCATGTTTCTTTGTCATTCTACGAGACTATGTCCAATTGTTTCCTTACCCATACCTAAGCCCGTTCTCACAACGTGTATAAAGAGCGCTTTGTTTCCAACGGATGAAATTACTTCTGTGAATCCTACATTGCCAGCCTTGACACACTCGTTTGCGTAATCTGCTCATTGATGGCTTGCTAATATCATGTACACTGCGAGCATATCTCTTCTGACCCTTCGCTTTTCCAATGATTGAAGATTTATTTCCTCTAGACCCTTCACTTTTCCAGTAATCTAAGGTTCAGTTCTTTTACACCGTCCATTTTTTCCAATGACTGGAGGTTCAACCCTAACATTTCCATAAAGACTGAACAAATCAGGTGATATAAGTCTACGGGGATATTATTCCACGTTTCACTAACTAGTATCCCTCTAACTTTTTTGCATTTCTATAGAATAAACAAAAGTTATAATAGGAAAAATGCACAATACCGTGACTGGAACAATACCGTGACTGGAACAATACCGTGACTGGAACAATACCGTGACTGGAACAATACCGTGACTGGAACAATGCACAAATAACCCGCACATAAAAGAGAGAAACTTACGTAAATGGTCGAAGTGGACCGAAACGTCGTCGTAAGCTCCTCTCTCCTGTGTGTGGGTTATTTGTGTAAAAAGCAAAAAAAATTATTTTACCTACGCTAGATTGAAACCTTTTGTCCAAGTATTAATATGGTTTCTAAAAGAAAACATATTAAATTATGGTCTCCAATTAAAATAAACAGAATTACTAATAAGCTTAGTTTAAAAGATCTCACATTAAACATTAACAATTTCATCATTTATTCTCGTGTTTCTTTTGGGAGTCATACGAATATATTTTTAAAACATTTTTATTAATATTCTTTGAAAAAATAGTCCACGGAAAAAAGGGTGACTGATAATAAATGAATTACCTAAGAAAGCTACAGCCCGTCTTGGGGTATAATAGGTTTCTTTTCGGATATCCAGGGTTTGATATCTGAGGAAGGTCTTGAAAAACAGTGTCGTTATAATATTATGTTAATGAGGTGACCTAGAGCCACTGGTAAGCTCCGCCCCTCTGTGACGGCACTTCCTACTGCTTCACTTCACCTGTATCCTACATATAAGACTTCATCCTCGTGCTTCTAGTTTGGAGTTATCAAGGCTGAGGGACTGGACACCGTCTGTCAAGGCTGAGGGACTGGACACCGTCTGTCAAGGCTGAGGGACTGGACACCGTCTGTCAAGACTGAGGGACTGGACACCGTCTATCAAGGTTGAGGGACTGAACACCGTCTGTCAAGGCTGAGGGACTGAACACCCTCTGTCAAGGCTGAGGGACTGAACACCGTCTGTCAAGGCTGAGGGACTGAACACCGTCTGTCAAGGCTGAGGGACTGAACACCATCTGCCAAGGCTGACGGACTGAACACCGTCTGCCAAGGCTGAGGGACTGAACACCATCTGCCAAGGCTGAGGGGCTGAACGCCGCCTGCCAAGGCTGAGAGACTGAACACCGTCTGTCAAAGCTGAGAAACTGAACACCATCTGCCAAGGCTGAGGAACTGAACACCGCCTGCCAAGGTTGAGGGGCTGAACGCCGCCTGCCAAGGCTGAGTGACTGAACACCGTCTGTCAAGGCTGAGAGACTGAACACCGCCTGTCAAGGCTGAGGGACTGAACACCATCTGCCAAGGCTGAGGGACTGAACACCGCCTGCCAAGGCTGAGGGGCTGAACGCCGCCTGCCAAGGCTGAGGGACTGAACACCGTCTGTCAAGGCTGAGGGACTGAACACCGCCTGTCAACGCTGAGGGACTGAATATCATCTGCCAAGGCTGAGAGACTGAACACCGCCTGCCAAAACTAAGGGATTGAACACCGTCTGCCAAGGTTGAGGGACTGAACACCGCTTACCAAGGCTGAGGGACTGAACACCGCCTGTCGAAGCTGAGGGACTGAACACCGCCTGTCGAAGCTGAGGGACTGAACACCGCCTGTCGAAGCTGAGGGACTGAACACCGCCTGTCAACGCTGAGGTACTGAACACCGCCTGCCAAGACTAAGAGACTGAACACATAATGTCATGGCTGAAAGAGAACCTCAAATTGCTTCTGCTCGTTTTCCACCAGTAGCAATACAATATGGTAGTAGTAATACTACCATATTGTATTCCCTCCAGCCGGAGGGCCCAAGAAAGAAGACAGAAGAAAGAAGATGAACGACACCCCCAACCGGGGGCCACAGCCGGGTCACCATATGGAGAAGACCCGGGCCGGAAGTACCGGCAAACCTCTAATGAATGAATGAATCATATTGTATTTATTACTACTACTACTACTACTACTACTACTACTACTACTACTACTACTACTACTACTACTACTACCAGTAGTATTACACCTCGCTTTAAGCCTATATATACCCTCTGTGTCTTTGTATTCTTTGTAATGGCTTGATAAAGTTCCTGGAGAGCGAAACGTTGCCACAATAAAATGTCACATTAGTTGCATTTATGTCCTTTTACTCAATATATCGTCGGTAATTCTAGCAATACTAATACATGCAGAGTGTTGTAGTCACTGATATTTATAATTAGACAAATGAGCTTGAGCACCGTAAGATTTTGTTTTTAGGGTACAAAAAACGGTTCTTGAACAACAGATAGCACAGTACCGTAGCTGTCAATGATTCATAAACTAACTCAGAAGAAATATACTAGGTACAAGGCGAAATTTTATTACAGACAACAGTTTTGCTTAGTTTAGAACATAATCACGCTCTTCACAGAATGACAATTCCTGTAAATTATGAAGCGTAACACAGCAAAAGTTCGTCTAAAATGTAGGGTTGCTATTCATTGAGCAACTTCTTCACGTGATGTAAATAGAAACGTAACACAATAAAGTGTTTACTGGTACAACGTTTCACCCACTGATCAAAAAATGCTTTAATACATTAAGTATCTAGTCACCACTTGTCGACATTTCGCATTTATTGAGCAAATCTTTGCACTAATGGAAAACTAAACCGACAAATTAATGAATAAGACGCACATGCAACACATGCCTATCTTCAATGATGAATTTAATAAAACATCCATGTGTTGCACGAGTGCCTTTTTCATCACCTAATAGACAGAGGCTCGATGTTAGTTCAATCCATCAAAGACCATTATCAATAATCTCCAAAATCTGGGTTGGATCAAATTGCCTCTCAGGACATCAACTTCATTTAAAGGTTCTAAAACTCTTCATTCTTACCACAGCTCCAGCAGAAACATCGTGAAGATCATTCTACGTAATGTTGATAGTGATATGGTTTAAGGAGTTGGAAGCTTATCAACTACATTAGGGTCATAACGCTGTTTGTTACCTGTGCGCCACCAATCAAGAATACTTTAACCCACAAAGAAAATTTTAAAGTTAGCTCTATCTTGCTGATGATATTACATCATCATGATGATGTTACATGTTGATGATATGTAAAAAAATATTATTTTTCTTGCACTGTGCCTGTTGTTCAACAAATATTACAGAAATTTGAATCGCAATTGTCTAGTAATCAAATGAGGCTGGCGATTACCGTATACATGTAATTATTTTGTAGACAATATCATCACTAAAAAAAAATACTTTTTCTGATAGTCAAATGTGAAGGGCTCTTACCGTAGACTTTTCGAAGTAGTTAAACATGGGTAAATTGTACCGTAGAGTTTATTTCTTTAGTAGTGAAATGTGGGTGGAATTTTCCGTAGAGTTTTATTACGGGTATACATAATAATAGTATTAGACACTTCAGTTCGATTGGAACGAAATATTTATCACTTTTTAGCGCTGTGTTTATTTGGAAATATGTGAAGATAGGCATCCAGCGTTAGTATGAGCAGGACAGCAGACTGCGTCACTGGTGTGTCAGGTGAACATATTCAGAAGAACAATGTCAAATAAGTTTAGCAGGATAATCTTTCACATACATCAGTGTATACACCTAAATAACTTTAATATATCAGTTTTTTTTTTTTTCTAAAAATGAATGCGCTTTCTTTTACATACTGAGTTATAAAAAAAATAATTCAAGGGACGGAGAACAAAAGATATATGAAATCAAAGTAAACAGGTGATATCACAATATGCAGAACAACATGTATACTTCCTTGATATCGTGAGAAGTCACGAAAGCGCTTGGAATTTCGCTATTCAATCACAGCGGTTGTTCTCTATGTATATATGCATGAGAACCTCTTGCTGCTCCAACACCAAGGCCTAGTGCAGCACTGGCCTACAAACAGTTAAGTTGGAATGGCCCCACCACTGAAAAGATGCTTGCCAACATGCTTAGGGGTGTAATATCAGAAGGAAGACTGCCCGTCTCCAAGCTGTGGGTGCACCTCACTGGGGGAATTTCTCCAATAGTTCCCATTTCGGCAATGGGAACACGCTTCGACCCTAAGACCCTCCGTATTGTAATGGCTCTCAGCCTTGCTGCCCCAATTCACACGGAATATACTTACATTTGCGGCGATGCGCAAGCCGACCATTAATGGTCTACATTGTCTTAACTGTTCCAAAACCAAGGGCTGGTATGCAAGACACAATGAACTCAACGGTATCATAAAAAGAACCCTTGCTACAGTTGGATTTCCAGCCGAGAGCCCCGATCGATAGCAGCCAACAATACCCACAACCCAGCAAACCGCCCCGAAGGGATCACCATCTTCCATGGAAGAACGGCAAGCTCTTATTAGCATGGGATTATGTCTGTGTGTCGACGCTGGTTGACACCTACATCCATCACAGTGTCGGGCGATAGGGAGGAGCTGCTGACCATAGGGAGGAGTACAAGATCGGCCAGTTCAGGGACGTAGGCCAACAGTATCAATTTGTCCCAGTGGGATCAGAGACCTTGGCATCATGCGGAAGAAAAGGCCACACGTTTCCTTAAAGAACTGGGTTCCAGACTCATCGACACCACCAGGGACCCAAGGGTAGCCACTTTCATGTTCCAGCGCCTTAGCGTGGCCATCCAGAGGGGAAATGCTTGCTGCATACTGGGCTCGCGTCCGGCTTCCGAGGAGCTGGAGGAGATTCATAATATTTGATATATTGTACCAATGTATTCATGCGTGTGTTTCCTGTCTATGTATTCTGTCTATTAATAAAGTTCACATACAATATAGAATATAGGGGGTGGTAGGAGAAAAAAATATTCAAACAGCTCCGGGGAGAACCTTGAGTTTTCCCTGAGGTACGTTTATTGTCTTCTCTGAGGATGAGGATCCCCATTCCAGCTATAGAGGTGGTACCTCTCTATATATATATTTAAAGATAAAGAGAGAGAGAATTTGTTAGAAATATAAAGAGAATGGGAGTAACTGGTGATAGAAGGTCTGACTGAACACTTCATTCCTCTTTCAATTACCCTTTCCTCAATTTTTTCTTCCACTACCAACTTTCTCTACTTCCTTCTTCCAACTCTGTATTCCTCCCTTCTTCACTCTTGCCTTTCTCCCCTCCCTCCTTACCTTCCTCCTTCCCACTCTCCCTTCCTCCTTTCCTACCTCCCCCCCTCCCTCCCTCCCTACCAACCTTTCTACCTTCCTCTCTGCTTCATTCCTAGTGCCCTTCCAGTCTTACTCCCACCTACTCTCTGTCGCTCCCACCTTCCCACCCACTTACTCTCCCTCTTTCGCTCCCACTATCGCTTCCTCCCTTCCTGCTTCCCTCACACCAGCACATCACCATCGCCACTCCACAACTTGAGTAAAAGTTGGATTTTTCCACACAAAAAAACTTTGAAAAAATCACTTAGGGCACACTTTAAGCCCTGGCTCAACCTAAAGTTCATTCTCATATATTTCCAACACTTCCCCTTCGACGCCGCCACCCTCACTCTCTTTATTATGATTTATGAACAGGTGTTTGGCAGGGGGATGGGTGCTTGCGTGTTTAATGTCTGGGTCTGTGTGTGTTTTGGGTGAATTGTGGATTCCGTACACACATGCAAGCATGCACTCATGCTCACACTTTACACTTGCATGCATAAACACTCACACACACACACACACACTCGGGGCCAGAAGCTCGGACTCGACCCCCGCAACCTCAACTAGGTGAGTACACACACATACTGGAGAGTGATGTAGTGTATGCAGGATTTATACATAGCTTTAATAAGAGGTACGATCAAGCTGTTGGAGCGAGTAGAAAGTAAACCTAGCAGCGACCAGCGAAAAGGAGAGATCAGTAGCCGTAACTCGACCCCTGCAACCATATATAGGTGAGTACACACACACACACACACACACACACACACACACACACATATAGACACACACCCATACACACACACACACACACACACACACACACACACACACACACACACACACACACACACACACACACACACACACACACACACACACACACACACACACACACACACACACACACACACAACATTTACATATCTCGCCAAATAACGCTTCCGCCCCCGTAAGTCAAATAGAAATTTATTAAAAGAGAAAAATGTTCGCCTTAAGAGAATTTTTACCACGCGAGAATTTACATATTGCACGGAATTTACGAGCCAGAAAAAGGAGGTGCCGGCATCCCTGAATTAAATAATATCATTGAACTATGTTGCGTGACTACAAGGAGAGAGGGAGGGAAGGAGGGAGGGAAGGAGGGAGGGAAGGAGAGAGGGAAGGGGCAAGGGTATGAGGGAGGTAGTAGGGAGGGACGGAATACGCGAAATTAAGAGTCAAACTGAAGGAAAGAGGAAGACAGAGACAGTAGAGTAAACGTATGACGAACAGAAAGAATAGGAAACGGGTGGAGTGAGATAGAGAGAACGTGAAGGAGAGAGGTACAGAAGAATGAAGAGAAACAAAGAGAGACAAGCACAATCCTCCACATTATATAAATATAACACAAGTACTGTGCACTCCGCAAATGCCCTAAGAGTACCAATTTAATTTTTTTCAAATATACATTTTTTTTATTTTCTTTTATTTCATCTTACTCGTCTTCTCGTGTGCCGTTACCTTTAACTTCTCTCCTTCCTTTATAGCTTTCCAATTCACAAATGTCAAAGGCGACTCTCCAACTTAAATAGTGTAACATTCTCTTCCCCACTTTTTCACAAAGTGTAACAGCGATCCCGCAAAACAAACACGGCTGAGTCTGCAGATTAGATTAGGATGCCCCGAGCCTCGAGATACGGTGCTCTTAAGCTCTTCAATTCCACTGATGGTGCCATTGTTTTCTCCCGTGTCGGGTTGAATTCTCTCTTTTTTGCTGCGTGTTTGGGTCTGGTGTCTATAGGTACTTCAAACCCTTTATATAACTATTCTCTTCTCGTTTGGCCTAATATTTCCGTGTTGCGTAATCTAAAATAAATACTAAACTTTTGCACATTTTTCTTACTCTTTTTACTAGTGTGTTGGGAGCTGTATTTGAAATAGTGCTCGATCGTTTAAATACCCATGTCGAACAGAATTCGAGAACTGACGCAGGAGTGTGTGAGCCCTGGATATGCTGGAGGCTCTGTCTCCCAGCTTCTAGTTACAGAAAGCTACATGATGGTAGCTTTGCTCTCGTGGCTATTGTAGGAAAGCTCTATTTTTACAGCGAATGTTATATGTATGAACCTTTGCATGTATGTATATATATATATATATATATATATATATATATATATATATATATATATATATATATATATATATATATATATATATATATATATATAAATATATATATTTCGTGCCGAATATGTAAAACTGGTCAATTAGCAAAAACTTATTTAAAATTAAGTCCTTTCAAAAATTTTCTCTTATTCGTTTAAAGATATATTTTTTTCATTAATGTTATTGTAAAAAACTTTAATTTTGCACCAAAAGAATCTTAGAAAACTTACCTAACCTTATTATAACAAGAACAATTTATTTTAGCCTAACCCAACTAAATATATTTTAGATTTGTTTACAATAATTTAATACTAAACAAATACAGTGAAATATTTTTTTTCGTTAGGTTCAGAATGATTTTGGCGAAATTATTGCATACACAAATTTTTGCTTGACCTATATGGCAAGATGAGCGTTGCTATTTAAGCCAAGATCGCAAGTTCTGCCTATTCGACACGACATATATATATATATATATATATATATATATATATATATATATATATATATATATATATATATATATATATATATATATATATATATATATATATATATATATATATATATATATTTTTTTTTTTTTTTTTTTTTTTTTTTATTTTTTTTTTTTTATATATGATGGGGTCCACCTCTGGTGTAAATTGTGGGACCCATAGCCTCGGAGAAGTGGATAAAAAGGCTTCAAGGAAGAATATTTGGATTTCTTCCTGAAGCCATTTGAATATTCCACTTCCCCTACCACCCCATCTTTTAAACTATTTTTTTTTTACCAATAGGAATATTTTATTACATAATATGGCACAGAAGATATATATATATATATATATATATATATATATATCTATATATCTATATATATATATATATATATATATATATATATATATATATATATATATATATATATATATATATATATATATATATGGGTTACTCAGGATGTCTCACCCTTAGGCCAACAGACCTCATCTCCCTTCCCTTGTGTCTGTACCTCCCCCATCTCTTCACCTTTTTCCCGTCCCCTCACCACCTTCCCTCTCCCCCTAGTGTGACCTCTTCCCCTCGTGTTCCACAACGATGCCTCACATGACCCTTCTGAAAACGACCTGTGATAGTGGCCA
This sequence comes from Cherax quadricarinatus, assembly GCF_038502225.1. Classification (NCBI taxonomy): domain Eukaryota; kingdom Metazoa; phylum Arthropoda; class Malacostraca; order Decapoda; family Parastacidae; genus Cherax; species Cherax quadricarinatus. Next base: position 28,862,549 of record NC_091339.1, read on the forward strand.
GTTTGTGGTCGTTAGACGTGAACTAGCGTAATGGAGGCACTATTTATTTGTCCCTTGTTGGTAGTTCACTGTTACAGATACTGTTTATGTCTGGGTTAGATGTCAGGTCAGGAGATGACAGTTAGATACGAAGTCAGGCGATGTCAGTAGGACACACACACACACACACACACACACACACATACACACACACACACACACACACACACACACACACACAATCATACTGTCATACACACACAAATTTTATCATTTTTTATTTAATACGAGTCAATATCACCTTCATGTACCAGATGTCTTCTCCTGTTTTGTCGAGTTTAATAGAAGCAGGAGCAACAACAATATCATCAGCAACAGCAGCATCATCAATCTCAACTCCGCTGACGGAAAGTCAGTCTACTAGAGTCCGTCAGCTGGTGACACTTAAGTACATTGTTAAAGTTGTAATGGTGAACGATGATATCATAACCGTAGGTGATCTTATCACAAGAACAATAGAAAATTCTCTCCTGAGTTTAGAGTGATTAAGTCAAATGAGCTCCAGCTTGTGCTTGATGGAAGCTTTCTGTCAACACAGTGAACGATATCTGAAGATTGTAAGAGAAAAATGAATATGGTCAGTTGCCCTAATCAAAAATTTGAACGCAGAAGAGCACCATAGTAAGCCAATTGGTCCTTGGTAAATTATTCATGCTGTTACCTATTTATCTGATAATCTATGTGTGCATGTATGTATGCATGTAATCTATGTGTCTACTTATCTACCTTTCAACCTTTTAATTACGCTCCCTTTTAAAGTGTTACCTATTTATGTGCTTATATGCAGTTCTCATTACCTAGGGTTTCTTTCTCGACTACTAGACATTTTGTGAAAAAAAAAGGTATACAATACCGACATTCACAGAACTTATATAATCTCAGAACTGATTGATCCATTATTATTATTATTATTATTATTATTATTATTATTATTATTATTATTATTATTATTATTATTATTATTATTATTATTATTATTATTATTATAAAGAAGTTATACAAGAATTTAACATTAAAGATAAAAAATAGAGTTGACTCAGCATCAAGACCAAGCGGGAAGATAAGGTCAAATGTTCTTTATTCTTCATAGCAGTTTTTCCAGGACCTATAAATCTTCAGCTTCGGTAGAAAGAAAATTTATTATTTACGCACTGAATATATATTTGGTTAAAGCGTTAAATTTGCGTATCCTCCAACCCCGGTTCCCTCATAGTGTAGTTCAAGAAATGCAAGCTACTGATGATTTGTTGACTGCAACGAGAAAGGCCTAAGGTTATCTGTCAACAACCTCCGTGGATGTTTTGCACCTTATGTCGTTTGTTCGCGATTTTTGCACATATATGCATATATTTCACTGGTATTCCTGTGTTTTTCATGTGTCTGGAGATTTGCTTTAAGCTTTGGTAAATAAATGGCTTCTGCGATGTCCTGTTTATCGGCGATAAGTGTATTGATATTCGGGAGAAGTAGGTGAGTTGTTTGACTTATTTTACGTGAGTTTGTTTACTCGATTCGCGAGTTTGTTGAGCAGATCAACAGGTGAGCGATTGCAAGGTTCGACGACCGTCTGAGGTAAGGTTTCAGAGGCGTCAGAAGATTATTCATGAATATCAGAAGAGTGCTGAGCCAAGCAATAGCCTTAATAAGTAAAAGACATGTGTACTCTTAGGAATCATTGTTGAAGAAACATATCTCTGCGCAGCAGCTTCAGTCAAATACAGGCGAATATAACACTAAAAGCAGTAGAAGTAATTTTGAGGTGATCGGTCTTTCAGTCTTGGTGGGATGTGGCCACTCCTTATATACTGAAGGAGGAATAGAGTGAGGTATAAGCTAATGCTTGCACGTTCCTTGAAGTGCCGTTCCTCTACATCTGTAGTTCATTACTCTGTCAGCAGTCAAAAGTCCATAGGCTGAAAGTGCCTCTGACGTGAACAGTCAACCTCCTGTCTTTAGGTGTTTAAGTGAGTGCGACGACCTCTTCCTTTATCAAACGTTAAACGCTCGTTTACGTCATTTCGTTTACTGGAAGTCAGCAATTCTTTAGCATATGGTAACTAAGGTTACATTAATAAGATGTAAACTAAAGGAAATTACTCTGCCCTATTGCTAGTTAATTTAATCTATTTTAATCCTTTGCTATCCTAACCTAATGTACCTAACCTACGCTAAAAAATATATAGTATTTGATCTAGGCTTCTCATTAGATTGAGCCCTGAAATATAAACATATGATTGAAGGGTATTACAGAAAGCTCTCTTCCACCTGCTAGGTGCCTCGAATTCCTTGATGAACCCATGTAGATCAAGCTTAATAAGGTCTCCCCAGGCCTCATCAGACCTCACAAGACCTCACCAGATCTCACAGACTAAAGAGTATCGCTAATGCAAGGGTTTACACCATTCCCTGTGGAGGATGTGCTAAGGAGAGATGAGAGAGGAACTTCACCCTCGCGTACAAAAACGCAAACAAGTCTACGAGATGAACAGGATCAGTAAAGCATAAGTCGACCACTGCAGTCTACACGTAGATCCTCCTACGACAGCTGTAGTAGGAGGTACAAAGATTATGCAGCAGCACAAGAGTTGTATTAGGAGAACACAGATTATGCACAGCACAAGAGTTGTATTAAGAGGAACATTAAATATGCAGGAGCACAACAGTTGTATTAGGAGGAAAAGGGCATATAGCAGCACAACAGTTGTATCGAAAGGAACAAATAGCATGGAGCAACACAACAGTTGTATCAGGAGGAACATACAGCATGTAGCAACACAACAGGTGTATTAGGAAGAACATATAACATATAGCAACACAACAGTTGTATCAGGGGGAAAAAACAGACGCAGGATGCTAGGAACAACCATTGTATATTTACTGAACAAAACCAAGGTCATGTCCACACTGGCAGGTCCTATTATATATCTATGTCCTATTATATATATGTTTTTATTCGTTATTAGTATGCAACTTATCGATGTTAGTGTTACTATTGATATTATTAATGCATATTCCACTACATACAATGAGCGAGTTATCCCCCATACAAAGTGTGAATTCCTCCCCACACAACGAGCGAGTTCCTCCCCATACAAAGTGCGTGTTCCGCTCCATACAACAGCAAACAATAGCGAGACAAAGGAATCCATAACTCTGTTTACCAGAAATTAATGGGAAAGAAGGGAGAGGGAAGGAAAGGGAATAGAAGAGGAGAGGAGATAGGGAAGGAATGAGGAACAGCGAGGAAAGAGGACAGGGGAAGAATTTTAATAGGGGACTCAAGAAAATGTGGAGGAAAGGGGATAGAGGAATGAAGAGGACAATGAGAAATGTGAAAGAGGGATAAAGGCGGAAGAGAAGAGAAGAGGAATGGAAGATTGGATGGAATGGAAGATGTAAATGAAAGGAAGGGCAAAAAATTAATAAACAACCATGTGAAGAAATAAGGAATAAAAACGTGAAATGCGAAAAGATAGAAGAGAAGTTAAGAAAGAGGGAAGAGGGGAAAGGGGGAGAGTGGAAGGTAAGAAAGTGGAGAAGGGAGGGGAAGATGAGAATGTAAAGAAGAGATGGAATTAGAAGGGAGAGGTCAGGAAGAAAATAGTGGAATGGCACGAAGGAAGAAGAAGAGAGGTTAAAAAATGAAGATGAAAGACAAGTGGAGATAAACAAGAGGAAAACTGGAAAATAAAGACGAGGAACTGAAAGATAAAGAAGGGAAATGAAGTGAAAGATAAAGAGAGAAGAAAACGAGGAGAATAAAGAAAAAGAGAAGTAGTAGAAGATAAAGAGAGGAGGAAGTGAAAGATAAAGAAGGGAGAAGATGTAGAGGTGAGAAGAAGGGAAAGATAAAGAAGGGGAGGAAGAGGAAACGTAATTCACTTAAGAACTGAATAAAATCGTGACGTCAAGATATATATGACAGAAGATGAAGGTGACTCAGGGGAGGTGAAGGTGACTTAGGGAAGATGAAGGTGACTCAGTGAAGGTGACGGTGACTCAGGGAAGGTGGTAGTGACTTAGGGAAGGCGAAGGTGACTCAAGGAAGGTGAAAGTGAGTCAAAGAAGGTGAAGGTGACTCAGGGAAGATGAAGGTGACTCAGGGAAGATGAAGGTGACTCAGGGGAGATGAATGTGACTCAAGGAAGGTGAAGGTGACTCAGGGAAGGTGAAGGTGACTTAGGGAAGATGAAGGTGACTCAGTGAAGGTGACGGTGACTCAGGGAAGGTGGTAGTGACTTAGGGAAGGCGAAGGTGACTCAAGGAAGGTGAAAGTGAGTCAAAGAAGGTGAAGGTGACTCAGGGAAGGTGAAAGTGACTCAGGGAAGGTGAAGGTGACTTAGGGAAGATGAAGGTGACTCAGTGAAGGTGACGGTGACTCAGGGAAGGTGGTAGTGACTTAGGGAAGGCGAAGGTAACTCAAGGAAGGTGAAAGTGAGTCAAAGAAGGTGAAGGTGACTCAGGGAAGGTGAAGGTGACTCAGGGAAGATGAAGGTGACTCAGGGGAGATGAATGTGACTCAAGGAAGGTGAAAGTGACTCAGGGAAGGTGAAGGTGACTTAGGGAAGATGAAGGTGACTCAGTGAAGGTGACGGTGACTCAGGGAAGGTGGTAGTGACTTAGGGAAGGTGAAGGTGACTCAAGGAAGGTGAAAGGTACTCAGAGAAGGTGAAGGTGACTCATGGAAGATGAAGGTGACTCAGGGAAGATGAAGGTGACTCAGGGGAGATGAATTTGACTCAAGGAAGGTGAAGATGACTCAGGGAAGGTGAAGGTGACTTAGGAAAGATGAAGGTGACTCAGTGAAGGTGACGGTGACTCAGGGAAGGTGGTAGTGACTTAGGGAAGATGAAGGTGACTCAGTGAAGGTGACGGTGACTCAGGGAAGGTGGTAGTGACTTAGGGAAGATGAAGGTGACTCAGTGAAGGTGACGGTGACTCAGGGAAGGTGGTAGTGACTTAGGGAAGATGAAGGTGACTCAAGGAAGGTGACGGTGACACTGGGAAGGTGGTGTAAGACACATATGCAACAGTTAGGTATCTTTATTTCGAAACGTTTCGCCTACACAGTAGGCTTCTTCAGTCGAGTACAGAAAGGTTGATAGAAGCAGAAGATACTTGAAGACGATGTAATCAGTCCATCACCCTTAAAGTTTTGAGGTGGTCAGTCCCTCAGTCTGGAGAAGAGCATTGTTCCGTTGTCTGAAACAATATGAAGTTGAAGTGACAGAATGGGGCCTTTATATAGTGCCAGGAGGTGAGAACAGAATGAACATTAAAATGGTATGAAATACCGACAGATTGTTAGGTAAGACACATATGCAACAGTTAGGTATCTTTATTTCGAAACGTTTCGCCTACACAGTAGGCTTCTTCAGTCGAGTACAGAAAGGTTGATAGAAGCAGAAGATACTTGAAGACGATGTAATCAGTCCATCACCCTTAAAGTTTTGAGGTGGTCAGTCCCTCAGTCTGGAGAAGAGCATTGTTCCGTTGTCTGAAACAATATGAAGTTGAAGTGACAGAATGGGGCCTTTATATAGTGCCAGGAGGTGAGACGTAGGTTGCTTTGGGAGGGCAGGTCCTTCTCAAACCCAGCCGTTCTCACTAGTAGAGGTTGTCGAAGTGGTCTGTACCAAGATACCCTTGTGTTGCAGTGTCTGACAGAATGAACATTAAAATGGTATGAAATACCGACAGATTGTTAGGTAAGACACATATGCAACAGTTAGGTATCTTTATTTCGAAACGTTTCGCCTACACAGTAGGCTTCTTCAGTCGAGTACAGAAAGGTTGATAGAAGCAGAAGATACTTGAAGACGATGTAATCAGTCCATCACCCTTAAAGTTTTGAGGTGGTCAGTCCCTCAGTCTGGAGAAGAGCATTGTTCCGTTGTCTGAAACAATATGAAGTTGAAGTGACAGAATGGGGCCTTTATATAGTGCCAGGAGGTGAGACGTAGGTTGCTTTGGGAGGGCAGGTCCTTCTCAAACCCAGCCGTTCTCACTAGTAGAGGTTGTCGAAGTGGTCTGTACCAAGATACCCTTGTGTTGCAGTGTCTGACAGAATGAACATTAAAATGGTATGAAATACCGACAGATTGTTAGGTAAGACACATATGCAACAGTTAGGTATCTTTATTTCGAAACGTTTCGCCTACACAGTAGGCTTCTTCAGTCGAGTACAGAAAGGTTGATAGAAGCAGAAGATACTTGAAGACGATGTAATCAGTCCATCACCCTTAAAGTTTTGAGGTGGTCAGTCCCTCAGTCTGGAGAAGAGCATTGTTCCGTTGTCTGAAACAATATGAAGTTGAAGTGACAGAATGGGGCCTTTATATAGTGCCAGGAGGTGAGACGTAGGTTGCTTTGGGAGGGCAGGTCCTTCTCAAACCCAGCCGTTCTCACTAGTAGAGGTTGTCGAAGTGGTCTGTACCAAGATACCCTTGTGTTGCAGTGTCTGACAGAATGAACATTAAAATGGTATGAAATACCGACAGATTGTTAGGTAAGACACATATGCAACAGTTAGGTATCTTTATTTCGAAACGTTTCGCCTACACAGTAGGCTTCTTCAGTCGAGTACAGAAAGGTTGATAGAAGCAGAAGATACTTGAAGACGATGTAATCAGTCCATCACCCTTAAAGTTTTGAGGTGGTCAGTCCCTCAGTCTGGAGAAGAGCATTGTTCCGTTGTCTGAAACAATATGAAGTTGAAGTGACAGAATGGGGCCTTTATATAGTGCCAGGAGGTGAGACGTAGGTTGCTTTGGGAGGGCAGGTCCTTCTCAAACCCAGCCGTTCTCACTAGTAGAGGTTGTCGAAGTGGTCTGTACCAAGATACCCTTGTGTTGCAGTGTCTGACAGAATGAACATTAAAATGGTATGAAATACCGACAGATTGTTAGGTAAGACACATATGCAACAGTTAGGTATCTTTATTTCGAAACGTTTCGCCTACACAGTAGGCTTCTTCAGTCGAGTACAGAAAGGTTGATAGAAGCAGAAGATACTTGAAGACGATGTAATCAGTCCATCACCCTTAAAGTTTTGAGGTGGTCAGTCCCTCAGTCTGGAGAAGAGCATTGTTCCGTTGTCTGAAACAATATGAAGTTGAAGTGACAGAATGGGGCCTTTATATAGTGCCAGGAGGTGAGACGTAGGTTGCTTTGGGAGGGCAGGTCCTTCTCAAACCCAGCCGTTCTCACTAGTAGAGGTTGTCGAAGTGGTCTGTACCAAGATACCCTTGTGTTGCAGTGTCTGACAGAATGAACATTAAAATGGTATGAAATACCGACAGATTGTTAGGTAAGACACATATGCAACAGTTAGGTATCTTTATTTCGAAACGTTTCGCCTACACAGTAGGCTTCTTCAGTCGAGTACAGAAAGGTTGATAGAAGCAGAAGATACTTGAAGACGATGTAATCAGTCCATCACCCTTAAAGTTTTGAGGTGGTCAGTCCCTCAGTCTGGAGAAGAGCATTGTTCCGTTGTCTGAAACAATATGAAGTTGAAGTGACAGAATGGGGCCTTTATATAGTGCCAGGAGGTGAGACGTAGGTTGCTTTGGGAGGGCAGGTCCTTCTCAAACCCAGCCGTTCTCACTAGTAGAGGTTGTCGAAGTGGTCTGTACCAAGATACCCTTGTGTTGCAGTGTCTGACAGAATGAACATTAAAATGGTATGAAATACCGACAGATTGTTAGGTAAGACACATATGCAACAGTTAGGTATCTTTATTTCGAAACGTTTCGCCTACACAGTAGGCTTCTTCAGTCGAGTACAGAAAGGTTGATAGAAGCAGAAGATACTTGAAGACGATGTAATCAGTCCATCACCCTTAAAGTTTTGAGGTGGTCAGTCCCTCAGTCTGGAGAAGAGCATTGTTCCGTTGTCTGAAACAATATGAAGTTGAAGTGACAGAATGGGGCCTTTATATAGTGCCAGGAGGTGAGACGTAGGTTGCTTTGGGAGGGCAGGTCCTTCTCAAACCCAGCCGTTCTCACTAGTAGAGGTTGTCGAAGTGGTCTGTACCAAGATACCCTTGTGTTGCAGTGTCTGACAGAATGAACATTAAAATGGTATGAAATACCGACAGATTGTTAGGTAAGACACATATGCAACAGTTAGGTATCTTTATTTCGAAACGTTTCGCCTACACAGTAGGCTTCTTCAGTCGAGTACAGAAAGGTTGATAGAAGCAGAAGATACTTGAAGACGATGTAATCAGTCCATCACCCTTAAAGTTTTGAGGTGGTCAGTCCCTCAGTCTGGAGAAGAGCATTGTTCCGTTGTCTGAAACAATATGAAGTTGAAGTGACAGAATGGGGCCTTTATATAGTGCCAGGAGGTGAGACGTAGGTTGCTTTGGGAGGGCAGGTCCTTCTCAAACCCAGCCGTTCTCACTAGTAGAGGTTGTCGAAGTGGTCTGTACCAAGATACCCTTGTGTTGCAGTGTCTGACAGAATGAACATTAAAATGGTATGAAATACCGACAGATTGTTAGGTAAGACACATATGCAACAGTTAGGTATCTTTATTTCGAAACGTTTCGCCTACACAGTAGGCTTCTTCAGTCGAGTACAGAAAGGTTGATAGAAGCAGAAGATACTTGAAGACGATGTAATCAGTCCATCACCCTTAAAGTTTTGAGGTGGTCAGTCCCTCAGTCTGGAGAAGAGCATTGTTCCGTTGTCTGAAACAATATGAAGTTGAAGTGACAGAATGGGGCCTTTATATAGTGCCAGGAGGTGAGACGTAGGTTGCTTTGGGAGGGCAGGTCCTTCTCAAACCCAGCCGTTCTCACTAGTAGAGGTTGTCGAAGTGGTCTGTACCAAGATACCCTTGTGTTGCAGTGTCTGACAGAATGAACATTAAAATGGTATGAAATACCGACAGATTGTTAGGTAAGACACATATGCAACAGTTAGGTATCTTTATTTCGAAACGTTTCGCCTACACAGTAGGCTTCTTCAGTCGAGTACAGAAAGGTTGATAGAAGCAGAAGATACTTGAAGACGATGTAATCAGTCCATCACCCTTAAAGTTTTGAGGTGGTCAGTCCCTCAGTCTGGAGAAGAGCATTGTTCCGTTGTCTGAAACAATATGAAGTTGAAGTGACAGAATGGGGCCTTTATATAGTGCCAGGAGGTGAGACGTAGGTTGCTTTGGGAGGGCAGGTCCTTCTCAAACCCAGCCGTTCTCACTAGTAGAGGTTGTCGAAGTGGTCTGTACCAAGATACCCTTGTGTTGCAGTGTCTGACAGAATGAACATTAAAATGGTATGAAATACCGACAGATTGTTAGGTAAGACACATATGCAACAGTTAGGTATCTTTATTTCGAAACGTTTCGCCTACACAGTAGGCTTCTTCAGTCGAGTACAGAAAGGTTGATAGAAGCAGAAGATACTTGAAGACGATGTAATCAGTCCATCACCCTTAAAGTTTTGAGGTGGTCAGTCCCTCAGTCTGGAGAAGAGCATTGTTCCGTTGTCTGAAACAATATGAAGTTGAAGTGACAGAATGGGGCCTTTATATAGTGCCAGGAGGTGAGACGTAGGTTGCTTTGGGAGGGCAGGTCCTTCTCAAACCCAGCCGTTCTCACTAGTAGAGGTTGTCGAAGTGGTCTGTACCAAGATACCCTTGTGTTGCAGTGTCTGACAGAATGAACATTAAAATGGTATGAAATACCGACAGATTGTTAGGTAAGACACATATGCAACAGTTAGGTATCTTTATTTCGAAACGTTTCGCCTACACAGTAGGCTTCTTCAGTCGAGTACAGAAAGGTTGATAGAAGCAGAAGATACTTGAAGACGATGTAATCAGTCCATCACCCTTAAAGTTTTGAGGTGGTCAGTCCCTCAGTCTGGAGAAGAGCATTGTTCCGTTGTCTGAAACAATATGAAGTTGAAGTGACAGAATGGGGCCTTTATATAGTGCCAGGAGGTGAGACGTAGGTTGCTTTGGGAGGGCAGGTCCTTCTCAAACCCAGCCGTTCTCACTAGTAGAGGTTGTCGAAGTGGTCTGTACCAAGATACCCTTGTGTTGCAGTGTCTGACAGAATGAACATTAAAATGGTATGAAATACCGACAGATTGTTAGGTAAGACACATATGCAACAGTTAGGTATCTTTATTTCGAAACGTTTCGCCTACACAGTAGGCTTCTTCAGTCGAGTACAGAAAGGTTGATAGAAGCAGAAGATACTTGAAGACGATGTAATCAGTCCATCACCCTTAAAGTTTTGAGGTGGTCAGTCCCTCAGTCTGGAGAAGAGCATTGTTCCGTTGTCTGAAACAATATGAAGTTGAAGTGACAGAATGGGGCCTTTATATAGTGCCAGGAGGTGAGACGTAGGTTGCTTTGGGAGGGCAGGTCCTTCTCAAACCCAGCCGTTCTCACTAGTAGAGGTTGTCGAAGTGGTCTGTACCAAGATACCCTTGTGTTGCAGTGTCTGACAGAATGAACATTAAAATGGTATGAAATACCGACAGATTGTTAGGTAAGACACATATGCAACAGTTAGGTATCTTTATTTCGAAACGTTTCGCCTACACAGTAGGCTTCTTCAGTCGAGTACAGAAAGGTTGATAGAAGCAGAAGATACTTGAAGACGATGTAATCAGTCCATCACCCTTAAAGTTTTGAGGTGGTCAGTCCCTCAGTCTGGAGAAGAGCATTGTTCCGTTGTCTGAAACAATATGAAGTTGAAGTGACAGAATGGGGCCTTTATATAGTGCCAGGAGGTGAGACGTAGGTTGCTTTGGGAGGGCAGGTCCTTCTCAAACCCAGCCGTTCTCACTAGTAGAGGTTGTCGAAGTGGTCTGTACCAAGATACCCTTGTGTTGCAGTGTCTGACAGAATGAACATTAAAATGGTATGAAATACCGACAGATTGTTAGGTAAGACACATATGCAACAGTTAGGTATCTTTATTTCGAAACGTTTCGCCTACACAGTAGGCTTCTTCAGTCGAGTACAGAAAGGTTGATAGAAGCAGAAGATACTTGAAGACGATGTAATCAGTCCATCACCCTTAAAGTTTTGAGGTGGTCAGTCCCTCAGTCTGGAGAAGAGCATTGTTCCGTTGTCTGAAACAATATGAAGTTGAAGTGACAGAATGGGGCCTTTATATAGTGCCAGGAGGTGAGACGTAGGTTGCTTTGGGAGGGCAGGTCCTTCTCAAACCCAGCCGTTCTCACTAGTAGAGGTTGTCGAAGTGGTCTGTACCAAGATACCCTTGTGTTGCAGTGTCTGACAGAATGAACATTAAAATGGTATGAAATACCGACAGATTGTTAGGTAAGACACATATGCAACAGTTAGGTATCTTTATTTCGAAACGTTTCGCCTACACAGTAGGCTTCTTCAGTCGAGTACAGAAAGGTTGATAGAAGCAGAAGATACTTGAAGACGATGTAATCAGTCCATCACCCTTAAAGTTTTGAGGTGGTCAGTCCCTCAGTCTGGAGAAGAGCATTGTTCCGTTGTCTGAAACAATATGAAGTTGAAGTGACAGAATGGGGCCTTTATATAGTGCCAGGAGGTGAGACGTAGGTTGCTTTGGGAGGGCAGGTCCTTCTCAAACCCAGCCGTTCTCACTAGTAGAGGTTGTCGAAGTGGTCTGTTGTTTCAGACAACGGAACAATGCTCTTCTCCAGACTGAGGGACATCGTCTTCAAGTATCTTCTGCTTCTATCAACCTTTCTGTACTCGACTGAAGAAGCCTACTGTGTAGGCGAAACGTTTCGAAATAAAGATACCTAACTGTTGCATATGTGTCTTACCTAACAATCTGTCGGTATTTCATACCATTTTAATGTTCATTCTGTCAGACACTGCAACACAAGGGTATCTTGGTACAGACCACTTCGACAACCTCTACTAGTGAGAACGGCTGGGTTTGAGAAGGACCTGCCCTCCCAAAGCAACCTACGTCTCACCTCCTGGCACTATATAAAGGCCCCATTCTGTCACTTCAACTTCATATTGTTTCAGACAACGGAACAATGCTCTTCTCCAGACTGAGGGACTGACCACCTCAAAACTTTAAGGGTGATGGACTGATTACATCGTCTTCAAGTATCTTCTGCTTCTATCAACCTTTCTGTACTCGACTGAAGAAGCCTACTGTGTAGGCGAAACGTTTCGAAATAAAGATACCTAACTGTTGCATATGTGTCTTACCTAACAATCTGTCGGTATTTCATACCATTTTAATGTTCATTCTGTCAGACACTGCAACACAAGGGTATCTTGGTACAGACCACTTCGACAACCTCTACTAGTGAGAACGGCTGGGTTTGAGAAGGACCTGCCCTCCCAAAGCAACCTACGTCTCACCTCCTGGCACTATATAAAGGCCCCATTCTGTCACTTCAACTTCATATTGTTTCAGACAACGGAACAATGCTCTTCTCCAGACTGAGGGACTGACCACCTCAAAACTTTAAGGGTGATGGACTGATTACATCGTCTTCAAGTATCTTCTGCTTCTATCAACCTTTCTGTACTCGACTGAAGAAGCCTACTGTGTAGGCGAAACGTTTCGAAATAAAGATACCTAACTGTTGCATATGTGTCTTACCTAACAATCTGTCGGTATTTCATACCATTTTAATGTTCTTCTCGTCCTCACCCATTCTTCCCATTCATTTCCCCATCCCTCCCCTCTTCTTATTCACCTTCACGCTTGTTTTCTTCCAAAAATGAAGAGCGGAAGAGACCTTCATTATTCAACCCGGATATTTGGAAGGCAGGAAGGAGGGGCGAGCGAGAGAGTTGAGAGAAAGTTGAGAGAAAGTTATGAGAAAGTTGAGAGAAAGTTACGAGAAAGTTGGAAGAGAAAGAGGTGGAAACCTGTGGTGAGAATAAATGGTAAACAAAATAGGAAAAACAAACACACACACACACACACAAACACACACACACACACACACACACACACACACACACACACACACACACACACACACACACACACACAGACACACACACACAGACACACACATATATATATATATATATATATATATATATATATATATACATGTATGTATATACATATATATATATATATATATATATATATATATATATATATATATATATATATATATATATATATATATATATATATATATATATATATATATATATATACAGAAGAATGTGAGAGACGAAGATAGAAAGAGAGAGACAGAGACAGAGACAGAGACAGAGAGAAGAGATACAGAAAATGAAGCAAAGAAAGGGAGATATGCAAATGAGAAGCGCTGGGGAAAGAGACGGGGATAATAAAGGAGAGGAGAGAGGGAGAGATAAATGACTTCCTCTCAACCTCCCTCCTTCCCTCCTCCCCTCCCTCCCCCTGTCCATACTCCTCCCTCCCACTCCATCCTTCCCTCTTCCTCTCACGGTCCTAAGAACGACAACATAAATACTAACCCAAGTGTCTCAACTGTGTCCTGGCAGGATCTGCTGGGTGTTGGTACACCCCCTTCCCTCCCTCCTTCCACACCCCCCTCCACACCCCCTCCCTCCCTCCTTCCACACCCCCCTCCACACCCCCTCCCTCCCTCCTTCCACACCCCCTCCACATCCCCTCCCTCCCTCCCTCCACACCCCCTTCCCTCCCTCCTTCCACACCCCCCTCCACACCCCCTCCCTCCCTCCTCCCACACCCCCCTCCACACACCCTCCCTCCCTCCTTCCACACCCCCCTCCACACCCCCTTCCACACCCCCTCAACACCCCCTTCCCTCCCTCCCTCCACACCCCCTCCCTCCACACCCCCTCCCTCCCTCCACACCCCCTCCCTCCCTCCACACCCCCTCCCTCCCTCCCTCCACACCCCCTCCCTCCCTACCTCCACACCCCTCCTTCCGTCAGTCCCTTCACATCCCTCCGTCCCTTCCTCCCTCTTTCCACACCCCTCCCTCTCTCCCCCACACTCCTCCCTCCCTCCATCTCTCTCTCCTTCCCTCCCTCCATCCCTCCCTCCCTCTTCCATACACCCACCCTCCTTCCCTCCACACCCCTCCCTCCCTCCCCCCACACACCCTCCCTACCTCCAAACCCCTCCCTCCTTCCCTCCACACCCCTCCCTCCTTCAATCCACACCCCTCTCAACCACAACACTTCCACTATTACAACCATATATAGTACAATCCTCCCTTCCTTCACATCCCTCCTTGAACTACAACTCTCCGTCCACCACAGTCCCCCCACTAGAACCCTCACCCCCACCACAACCACCTCCCCCACCCCCACCACAACCACCTCCCCCACCCCCACCAAAACCACCTCCCCACCCCACCACAACCACCTCCCCCACAACCACCGCAACCACCTCCCCCACCACCACCACAACCACCTCCCCACCACCACCGCAACCACCTCCCCCACCCCCACCACAACCACCTCCCCTATCCCCACCACAACCACCTCCCCCACCCCCACCACAACCACCTCCTCCACCCCCACAACAACTACCACCACCACCACCACCACAACCACCTCCCCCACCACCACCCCCATCACCTCCCCACCCCCACCACAACCATCTCCTCCACCCCCACCACAACTACCTCCCCCACCCCCACCACAACCACCTCCCCTACCCCCACCACAACCACCTCCCTCACCCCCACCACAACCACCTCCTCCACCCCCACCACAACCACCTCCCCCACCACCACCACAACCACCTCCTCTACCCCCACCACAACTAGCTCCACCACCACCACCACAACCTCCTCCCCCACCACCACCACAATCACCTCCCCATCCCCACCACAACCACCTCCTCCACTCGCTCCTTAATCAATCCTGCCTCTG
>NC_091339.1:28887432-28914932 GCF_038502225.1 Cherax quadricarinatus
AGTTTTTGAGATTTTGAGACGATGAATTACTGAGGTTTTGAGATTATCAATTATTACTTTTTTTTTAAATCATGAATTATCGTGTTTTTAAGATTGTGAATTATTGAGATTTTGAGTTTATGAATTGAGTTTTTTTTCTAGTTTTTAAACTTTCTAAACTACTTAAGTTAGAGGAACGTTCATGGAACTATTTGGCACTTGCAGGCGCCTCTGGACACTTTATTACGAACCATTCACATTTCTGATTTCCCTGTGATAGCTTGAGAAAGCCTCTTCTGACTGACTTCATATCTTCAACGCCGATATTTAACGGTATCAGAAGCTTATTCAGCACTATGTAGCTTTAGGAAGCATTGATGTAGAAGGGGCAGGGCTTATGGAACACGGGGATACATTTCTCGAATTGAGCAGCGACCAGTATGAGAAAGAGAGAGAGAGAGAGAGAGAGAGAGAGAGAATACAGAAGCATTTCTCACTGCAGGCAGCTTCCTGCATCACCATTATTATCGTTCAAGTATGTGAGTTGTTATTCTATTTTCTGGCTTTCTTACTTGCACTTTTTGGGGATTATTTTCTCTCCCAGAACCTCCCAACCCACCCGTGGTGCCCCCTCCCACCCACACGTCACACACTCTCTCCACCCACTACTCCCACCCCACACACCATCACCCCCTTGTAACATACAAGGAGAAACACTTAGCCTAACTCCTGTAGAAACTATGAAGTGTAAGAGAGAGAGAGAGAGAGAGAGAGAGAGAGAGAGAGGAGATAGACAGAATGGGAGGAGAAGGAAGGAAGACAGGGAAAAAGAGAATAAATAAACCATTCTGAACAATCATAAGGATATAAAAATAATATATTTGAAACAATGTACTCAAAAAATAACAAACGTCCTCTTCTGTATTAGCTAAGAATTTCTTAATTTAGAGTGTGTCCACAAAGTCCTTTTGCGATATCAATGATCTTTGACATGTCAACAGACAAGAAAATCCAGTTTTTCTGCATTTGACAACCGGTCTAAAGCTATATTTATACAGCTTTACAGTTGTTTAATATATGTAACCTGAACATGTACACTTCTAGTGGTCCATTACACATATTCGTTGCGTGTAGTGGCCAGCATATCCAGAGTGATGGGGAGAAATTGATGATAAAAAGAGGCACAGATACAGAATAATGCGATTCTTTACTGACAACGTTTCGCTCACACAATTGGCTTTATCAGGACACAAGCCGATCTGATTTCTAATTTGATAGAGCGCATTGTGTGGACGAAACACTGTCAGTAAAGGCTCTCATTATACTTCATTTGCGCCTATCGTTTTCCATACCCAGCGTGATTTCTCGCGTGCCATCAATTATTCTTCAAAGCATTACCCGAATGCATTCCACTTAATGCCTTTTAAGAGCTCGCTGCTCCTTAACTCTTACTTCGAGAGTCTGATTGAAGCCTATAACAATTAATGTGTTTCTAGTCAACATAAAATTAAGTCTGTAATTTGCACGCATAATATGGTATAAACTTTGGTAATAAATACCGATAAGTTGCTTTAGAAAAACACGTAAGCAAACACCAGGACATATTTATTGAACAACGTTTCGCTCCTGAGATCTTGATCACTTCACGCATAGTATAACTAAAATTATAAATACATCTGGATTTACGACCGCTGACCAACACTTACTGGCAAGTACGGTATAAATATTATATATATTGTCACTACATTTATGAAGGTTTTATCTTGTCAGTTGATCTGATAAAACTGTTAAAACGAAAAGTAATATATTAATAAAAGAAAACTCAACACATTTCGTCTGGTTTATTTTTTACTGCGAATAGATAAATGAAAACAGTGACTGCTTGATTATGAGGATAATTCAATATACAACAGTAGCAACAACAACAGCAACAAGAACAGAAGAACAACAAGAACAAGCTAGAGTATATATCAATAAGAGAAATATTATAACTAAAATGCTTTTACGAAAGCCATATTCAATGAAAATTTACATCGGTCTGCGTGCTGAGCGGAAGACCTGACAATAAAGTCAGAAAATATCAAAATTATGGTCATTTAAACTCCAATAATGATGATATTACAATTTTCTTTTGCTCATAGTTTTCAAGAAATGTTTGAGGTCTTGTAGACCCTAGAGAGCATATATTTTATCCACATTCCTCGCCAATGTTATTATTGTAATTTAAAAATTTTGAGCGATAACTTTTTAAACTCCAAGAGGATTACTTCTCAGTTTGAAGACCACTCAATGTGTTCTATTATTATTATTATTGTAAATACACACAGACACACAGACAGAGACACACACACAGACACACACACACACAGACACACACACACACACACACACACACACACACACACACACACACACACACAATAGTTTGGAACCCACACCTATCCAAACACGTAAAGAAACTAGAGAAAGTGCAAAGGTTTGCAACAAGATTAGTCCTAGAGCTAAGGGGCATGTAATATGAGGAGAGGCTAAGGGAAATCGACCTGACGACACTGGAGGACAGGAGAGATAGGGGAGACATGATAACGACATATAAAATACTGAGAGGAATTGACAAGGTGGACAGAGATAGAATGTTCCAGAGAGGGGACACAGCAACAAGGGGACGCAGTTGGAAGTTGAAGACACAGATGAATCACAGGGATGTTACGAAGTATTTCTTCAGTCACAGAGTAGTCAGGAAGTGGAACAGTTTGGGAAGTGATGTAGTGGATGCAGGATCCATTCATAGCTTTAAGTAGATGTATGATAAAGCTCATGGTGCAGGGAAAGTGACCCAGTAGCGGCCAGTGAAGAGGCGGGGCCAAGAGCTATGACTCGACCCCTGCAACCACAACTAGGTAAGTACACACACACACACACACACATATGAAAATCAGGACACCATGATGTCCAGGTCTCTGGCCACAAGCCACACCCTGGCCACAAGCCACACTCCAGGCTTCAGGAAACACACAACACTGCAGGTGGCCCTGTCCACCATAAAAGGTTCTTGTCCCATGAATATTACCTGAAGTGGGGATTCACACCTCAATGTTTTCCCCAGATGGTTCAATGCTGCCTCGTTAAACATTCTTCCTAAGCATTGTCCTCAACATCTGTGACTTTTACGTGGATATAATGCTGACTGTATCTTTTTCACCTTGACATGTGCGTTGATTTCCCCTCTGATACAGGGGTTGTCAGCACGATAACTGGGTAGTTATCGTTCATTAGGTTGTTGAGAGAACGAGGTGAGTGAGACGTGAGGTACTGGTGGGTGATTGTGTTTATTCAGCTCATTCACTCTCTTGCTTCCTTACATATTTACTCATTCTTTTATACACTCGTTTACACACTCCTTTATTCGCTTAATTCGCTTTATTCGCTTAATTCGCTCACTCATCATTATTCATAAACATAAATTAAAAGCATACATTCACAAAATTAATAAAAAAAAATCCCAATCATTTTACATTTCGTCATTCCTCCTATCTACCTGATGTGTCCCAGCCCTTGCCGCTTCCCTGCTTTATCTCATTTCTCTCTCTCTCTCTCTCTCTCTCTCTCTCTCTCTCTCTCTCTCTCTCCTTTCCACGTCGTTTATTATCCAGGCATCCTGTATGGTCGCTCCTTTAACAATAAATAATGAATGTGTGTACACTGTCATGCTTAATAAAGGTCCTAGACCACTCGCACTTGATAAGTGTCAAGAACCATTCCCACTTGATAATGGTCGTAGACCACTCGCACTTGATAAGTGTCAAGAACCATTCCCACTTGATAGTGGTCGTAGACCACTCGCACTTTATAAAGGTCCTGACTGGCCGAAACGTCGTCTGGAGTTTCACCTCGAAACTATGGGTTATTTTTGATTAAGCTGGTTAATTGTGAATTGTCTCAGCTACTGTATTGTGGATTAGTTGTGAATTGTTCTGGCCTCGGTATTGTGAGTTATATTCACATTGTACCTTGTTAGTAATTATTTTATAGATTGTGTCTCCGGGTCAACATTGCATCCTTGTCAGTTACCATTGGTGTATGAATGCGTGCTTGTGTGCGACGTACCACTGGCAGCTATGTTCTGTGTGTGTGTGTATGTGTGTGTGTGTTTGTGTGTGTGTGTGTGTGTGTGTGTGTGTGTGTGTGTGTGTGTGTGTGTGTGTGTGTGTGTGTGTGTGTGTGTGTGTGTACTCACCTATACGTGGCTGCAAAAGCCGAGTCACAGCTCCTTGCCCCGCCTCTTCGCTAGTCGCTAGTAGGTCCACTCTCTGCCTGCTCCGAGAGCTTTATTGTACCTCTTCTTAAATCTATGTATGGATCCTGCCTCCACTACTTCACTCTCCAGATTATTCCACTTCCTGACAATTGTGTGTGTGTGTGTGTGTGTGTACATAGTCACACAGCCTCAGTGATAGATTCAAGGCCTGACAACTCATTTTTATCTCCCACATCTCTAGGCTGAGGTAACACACAATAACCTTAACAAACGACCTTGTCAGTCCCTCAATGGCATCATCATTAATATCTCGAGGGGAGACGGTGAGGGGACGCCGGATAGGGGATAGGGAGAGGAGAGAGGGAAGAGAGATAGGGATAGTAAAAAAGGGGACTAAGAGGTGGAAAGTGAAGAGGGATATGAGGGGGTAATTGATAAGGATAGAGAGTAGGAGATGAGTAAGAGAGAGTGAGAGAGAGAGAGAGAGAGAGGAGAGAGAGAGAGAGAGAGAGAGAGAGAGAGAGAGAGAGAGAGAGAGAGAGAGAGAGAGAGAGAGAGAGAGAGAGCAGGGAAAGGTATATAGCAGAATTTCAAAATATTTTCAATTTTTCTAAAGTTTATCAAGAATTTTTCAGTAAATTTCAGGTTCCAACTAAAATTTAACATTCTTATAGATTTTATTAAACTTTTTATAATCAATTGAAGAGTCCACAAAGGAAGTAAACACATTCACCCTGCCAACCCTGCCAACCCTGCCAACCCTGCCAACCCTGCCAACACTCCCCTACACACACGTACCCTGCCAACACTCCCCTACACATACGTACCCTGCCAACACTCCCCTACACACACGTACCCTGCCAACACTCCCCTACACACACGTACCCTGCCAACACTTCCCTACACACACGTACCCTGCCAACACTCCCCTACACATACGTACCCTGCCAACACTTCCCTACACACACGTACCCTGCCAACACTCCCCTACACATACGTACCCTGCCAACACTCCCCTACACATACGTACCCTGCCAACACTCCCCTACACATACGTACCCTGCCAGTACTCCCCTACACACGTACCAATGAACAACCTCCCCTACACATACGGACCCTGCCAACTACCCCTACACACACGTACCCTGCCAACACTCCCCTACACACACGTACCCTGCCAACACTCCCCTACACACACGTACCCTGCCAACACTCCCCTGCACACGTACCCTGCCAACACTCCCCTACACACACGCCTACCCCTGCCAACACCCCTACACATACGTACCCTGCCAACCACCTCCCCTACACACACGTACCCCCCCTGCACCTCCCCTACACATACGTACCCTGCCAACCTCCCCTACACACTGCCCAACCCCAACCTCCCTACACATACGTACCCTGCCAACACCTCCCCTACACACGTACCCTGCCAACACTCCCCTACACATACGTACCCTGCCAACACTCCCCTACACACACGTACCCTGCCAACACCCTCCTACACATACGTACCCTGCCAACACCCCTCTACACATGTACCCTGCGAACACTCCCCTACACACACGTACCCTGCCAACACTCCCCTACACATACGTACCCTGCCAACACTCCCCTACACACACGTACCCTGCCAACACTCCCCTACACACACGTACCCTGCCAACACTCCCCTACACATACGTACCCTGCCAACACTTCCCTACACACACGTACCCTGCCAACACTCCCCTACACATACGTACCCTGCCAGTACTCCCCTACACATACGTACCCTGCCAACACTCCCCTACACATACGTACCCTGCCAGTACTCCCCTACACACACGTACCCTGCCAACACTCCCCTACACATACGTACCCTGCCAACACTTCCCTACACACACGTACCCTGCCAACACTTCCCTACACACACGTACCCTACCAACTTTCCCTACACACACGTACCCTGCCAACCACCCCTCCCACACATACGTACCCTGCCAACACTTCCCTACACACACGTACCCTGCCAACACTCCCCTACACATACGTACCCTGCCAGTACTCCCCTACACATACGTACCCTGCCAACACTTCCCTACACACACGTACCCTGCCAACACTCCCCTATACATACGTACCCTGCCAGTACTCCCCTACGCATACGTACCCTGCCAGCACTTCCCTACACACACGTACCCTGCCAACACCCTCCTACACATACGTACCCTGCCAACACTTCCCTACACACATGTACCCTGCCAACACTCCCCTAACACATACGAACCCTGCCAGAACTCCCTACACACGTACCCTACCAACACTCCCTACATACGTACCTGCCAACCAACCTCCCCTACACACACGTACCCTGCCAACACTCCCCTACACATACGTACCCTGCCAACACTCCCCTACACATACGTACCCTGCCAGTAACTACCCCTACACACGTACCCTAACCAACCTCCCCTACACATACGTACCCTGCCAGTACTCCCTACACACACGTACCCTGCCAACCTCCCCTACTACATACGTACCCTGCCAACCCCCTACACACGTACCCTGCCCTAACACTCCCTACATACCCGTACCCTGCCAACCTCCCTACACATACAGTACCCTCCTGCCAGTACTCCCCCTACACATACGTACCCCCAACACCTCCTACTACATACGTACTTCCCTGCCAACACTACATGCCCCTGCCCACACACACATACCCTGCCAACACTTCCCTACATGCACTACCCTCACCAACACTCCCCTACAACGTACCCTGCCAACCTCCCCTACACACGTACCCTGCCAACACTCC
This sequence comes from Cherax quadricarinatus, assembly GCF_038502225.1. Classification (NCBI taxonomy): domain Eukaryota; kingdom Metazoa; phylum Arthropoda; class Malacostraca; order Decapoda; family Parastacidae; genus Cherax; species Cherax quadricarinatus. The sequence goes on from NC_091339.1 coordinate 28,894,476, forward strand.
CCTACACACACGCCCTACCAACCACCTCCCCTACACACCATGCCAAGCACTCCCTACACACACGTACCCTGCCAACACTCCCTGCACACACATACCCTACCAACCACCCCTCACACACATGCCCTGCCAACACTTCCCCTACACACACGTACCCTGCCAACACCCCTGCTACACGTGCCTACCAACCACTCCCCTGCACACGTACCCTGCCTAACAACTCCCTACACATGCCCTGCCAAGGCCACAACTACACACATACCCTAACCAACCTCCCCCTGCACACACGTACCCTACAACCTCCCTACACACATGCACTGCCCTACACACCCCTACGTACCCTGCCAGCAACTCCCTGCACACACGCCCACCCTACCTCCCTGCCACACACATGCCCTGCCAACACTTCCCACACACACGTACCCTGCCAACCACTCCCTACACACATACCCTGCCCAACCACTCCCTGCACACATACCCTACCAACACTCCCTGCACACGTACCTGCCAACACTTCCCTGCCACACGTACCCTACCAACACTTCCCAACACACACGTACCCTACACCCTCCCCAGCACACGTACCCTGCCAACTCCCCTACACACGTACCCTGCCCAAGCAACCTCCCTACACACATACCCTGCCAACACTCCCCTGCACACATGCCTACCAACACTCCCCTACACACACGTACCCTGCCAACACTCCCCTGCACACACGTACCCTACCAACACTCCCCTGCACACATACCTACCAACACTCCCTGCACACAGCCCTACCTACTCCCTACACACATACCCTGCCAACACTTCCCTACACACACGTACCCTGCCCTGCCAACCTCCTGCACACACAGCCCTACCAACACTCCCCTGCACACACGTACCCTGCCAACACTCCCCTGCACACACGTACCCTGCCAACACTCCCCTGCACACACGTACCCTGCCAACACTTCCCTACACACACGTACCCTGCCAACACTACGAACATAGACACACTCGATAATGTTCAGTATTAGGAGTAATAATGTTGGTAGTAAATCCTCCCAACACCACTATCTTCTCTCTCTCTCTCTCTCTCTCTCTCTCTCTCTCTCTCTCTCTCTCTCTCTCTCTCTCTCTCTCTCTCTCTCTCTCTCTCTCTCTCTCTCTCTCTTTCTCTCTATCTCTCTTTCGCTCTCTCTGTCTCTCTGTCTCTGACTCTCTCTCTCTCTATCTGTCTCTCTCTCTCTGTCTCTCGCTCTCTCTGTCTGTCTGTCTCTCTCTCTCTCTCTCTCTCTCTCTCTCTCTCTCTCTCTCTCTCACTAACTCTTGATATTCTCTTCCTCCTCCTCCTCCTCCTCCTTCTCCTTCTTCTTCATTTTTCACCATCTTCTTTTCCTTCACATTTTCACTCATCTTTATTCTCCTCATTCTGCTTTTCTATTTTCTTCATCCACTTCTTACTGTCATTAATTTCATTTCATTCATACTTTCTCTACTTCTTTCCGTCGATCATCTTTCATCTCCGTCTTTTTTTACTCTCATCTTTTTTTTAATTAACTTTTCAGTTTTCCTTGTTTTCTTTAGAATGCATTATTCTCCATTTTCTTGTATCTCCTCTGCTACATACAGTTTTTTCCTGTCTTCCTGTTTTCATATTTACTTCCCTTTATTCTTTTATGTTTCTCTTCCTCCATATCATTCCTCGCCGTATCTTTATCTCTCTTTTCCTTCCCTTCTTCCCCTTTCTCTTCCTCTCTGCTTCCTTCTCTCTTTATGCTAGTTCTCAGTCACTCTTATTCTCGCTCCCTCCCTCTCTACTTTCCTTCTTAATTTCCTCTCTCCTTCCATCTATCCATTCATCTCTTCCTCTATCCTTCCCTCTATTTATCCCCTCCCTCATCCAAGCTCCCTTCATTATCCATGTTTCTCTCCCCTAATCTCTCCCTTAATCGATCTTCCGCTCCTCCTTTCCCTCCCTATCCTCCCTCTATCCTTCTTAGTGTTTCTGCTGTTGACTCAAGGGAGGGAATAACAGGAAGAGTGTTGATACCTCTCACTGCAACAGTGATAACACGTCTATTGGTAGTGAAGCGAGGGGGGAGGGGAAGATGTATGGGAGGCAGGGGAGGAGAGGAAAGAGGAAGAAATAGGAGCTAGAGAAGAGAAGACAGTGGAAGGGATGTGGGAAAGAGTGTTAGCGAGGTTGTGAAGTGAAGGGAGAGGTTTAATTAGTGTGTGAAGTGACACACACATACACACACATACACACACACACACACACACACACACACACACACACACACACACACACACACACACACACACAAACACAAACACACACACACACACACACACACACACACACACACACACACACACACACACACACACACACATACACAAACACACACACACACACACATACACAAACACACACACACACAAACATACACACACAAGAAGACCAATAGAAATTACATAACTAGTTAGACTGCACGTACAAGGCAATGATAATTATAAAAAGGGAGAAAGAAGACTAAACACGGAGTACGAACTTCAAGAGCTAACGTTACAAATTTCAGACAAGAAAAATTATGAAGGTGCGATCAGAACACCAGTCATGTTAACAAAGTTAACCATCATCTCATTAACCACAACGGTGTTTGTGCTTTTATCGACCTTAAGAACAACATATATCTCAGGGCCTTGTGTATGCTAGCGCTATGGAAGAGTATGCAGATCCAGCACAGAACTTCGCTCGCCTGAACAAACATAACCAGAGATTCGTTGGTTAGCTGGTAATAGGGTTTAAAGCACTCTGCTACACGAGGGTCATTAAGGGCGCATGTCACCTGCTCACCACTGCTAAGATTACTTTTATCCCTAAAGTAGGGAATAAACTCTGAGCGTAACTACACTGAGAGGCACCTCAAGGTGTATATATTCTATGTCAATATTCGTTACGAGATTATTCCCACAGCTAAGAGGAGCTGTGCATGGAAAATATTTTGAAAATATACCTTACAACACTTCAGAAGTGGAAAGCCAGGAGGGACGTTACCATGACGTACATGATACAGGACAGACACAGATACACTGTTGAGATATAAGTGAGTCATAGGGAAGACTAAGGGTAGTTAGACAGAGGGAGGATGTACATGAGGAAATAGTGGAAATTTATTCTAAACACAGGTATAGGAATAGGTATAATAGGGCTTATGATTCAGTGAATTTATTCTGCTTTTAAATGAGTATTTGAGAGTATTTGAGAGGCGGAGTCTGGCTACGAAAAATGACATGAATGAAAAATAACATGATTGAAAAAAAATCGTACATTAAAAAAAAAAATCATTCTCAAGCAGTACCATCCACTTCTTTCACACTCCTGTACTGTAAAACAAGCATTCTCTGAGCTAACGTTAGCTGACCAAAAGCAAAAACGCAAAATTTGTCTCACAACGAATATAAAAATAATTCTTTTGACTAGAATATTACCAAGCATTACTATAAACACAAATAACCTGACCCATAGCGAAAAATATCAGCTGGTCCAAGAGTGTAAACAAAGATCAGATGACAAAAAGTAAACAAAAATCAGCTGACAGAAAGTAAACAAAAATCAGCTGACAGAAAACAAATATCAGCTGATCCACAACGTAAATAATAAACTAATCAACTCACCGACTACTACGAGGCGGTAGAACTTCCTGAGGCTGACGGCAGTGTTGAGGGAGCACATGTACGTTCCCGCATCGTTCATATTTACGTTCTTGATGGTGAGGATCCAGGCCTCCTCCCCGTTCAGTGTGAGTGAGTGGTGAACTGTGATCCGGGGGTTTTCTGTAAAGACGTCATCTCCCATAGCGAAGACGATACCTTTCTTCATTTCCAGCCATGCAGTCTGTGTGAAGAAAGAAAGAAAGAGATAGAATAGAGAGACAGAAAGATGCAGAGACAGAGTGAGGGAGGGAGAAAAGGGAGGGTGATGGTAGAATAACTGAAAGGAAAACAATAAAGGGAGAGGGTGAAAATATTCAAATAGATTTCCATAATGGGTTCTTGGATAGCAAACCTTGCTTGCTTCAAGGGCCTATTGAAATTCTACGAGAGTCTGAAGGAAACAAGATATTGTAGTGAAGAAGTGGCAGACTTGATCTTCTTAGACTGTAAGAAGCCATTTGGCACTGTCCCAGCAGAGAATGTTCCACTTGCTGAAGGTACAAGCAGGGTGACGTAAAGAATGTGTCATTTCCTTAAGAATACCCTGAAAGTTGTGGTAAATGGTAAAGCATAAGAAACAGTATTCCCAGTGATTACTCTTAGAACCCATACTGTTTCTCATGTTATATAATCGCTATATGGAATCGACTCTTGCAAGTTGCTATTTACCAGAGATGTAATTTAAGGCTGTTAAGAAGAGTATGAGTAGAGTACGAACGAAAGAAACCGCTACTGCAGACTGGAGCAAGGTATCTGCTAACGTTGAAAGCGCGAAGAAAGTATCACTGAAGAACCAGCTGGACAAGCACTTTACGAACACGGAATTCAACTTGATACTATGCTGAAGCTGTTACCATCAGATTCCTGATGCTAGTTCAGTAACTACATCACAATGAGAAGCTAATAGTGAGTTACTTTAGTTATAATAATAATAATAATAGTACAAGTAGAGGTATCGTTTGTGTTGGTGGTAGTCACAGCAGTGGTCACTGGTATCCTGGTGTTGGTAGTAGCCACACAGTGGTCACTGGTAACCTGGTGTTGGTGGTAGTCACAGCAGTGGTCACTGGTGTCCTGGTGTTGACGGTAGTCACAGCAGTGGTCACTGGTATCCTGGTGTTGGTAGTAGCCACACAGTGGTCACTGGTAACCTGGTGTTGGTGGTAGTCACAGCAGTGGTCACTGGTATCCTGGTGTTGCTGGTAGTCACAGCAGCGGTCACTGGTATCTTGGTGTTGGTGGTAGTCACAGCACTGGTCACTGGTATCCTGGTGTTGGTAGTAGCCACACAGTGGTCACTGGTAACCTGGTGTTGGTGGTAGTCACAGCAGTGGTGACTGGTATCTTGGTGTTGGTGGTAGTCACAGCACTGGTCACTGGTATCCTGGTGTTGGTAGTAGTGACACAGTGGTCACTGGTATCCTTGTGTTGGTGGTAGTCACAGCAGTGGTCGCTGGTATCCTGGTGTTGGCGGTAGTCACACAGTGGTCACTGGTATCCTGGTGTTGGTGATAGTCACAGCAGTGGTCACTGGTGTCCTGGTGTTGGTGGTAGTCACAGCAGTGGTCACTGGTGTCCTGGTGTTGGCGGTAGTCACAGCAGTGGTCACTTGTATCCTGGTGTTGGTGATAGTCACAGCAGTGGTCACTGGTGTCCTGGTGTTGGTGGTAGTCACAGCAGTGGTCACTGGTATCCTGGTGTTGGTGGTAGTCACAGCAGTGGTCACTGGCATCCTGGTGTTGCTGGTAGTCACAAAAGTGGTCACTGGTATCCTGGTGTTGGTGGTAGTCACAAAAGTGGTCACTGGTATCCTGGTGTTGGTGATAGTCACAGCAGTGGTCATTGGCATCCTGGTGTTGGTGGTAGTCACAAAAGTGGTCACTGGTATCCTGGTGTTGGTGGTAGTCACAGCAGTGATCACTGGTATCCTTGTGTTGGTGGTAGTCACAGCAGTGGTCACTAGTATCCTGGTGTTGGTGGTAGTCGCAGCAGTGGTCACTGGTATCCTGGTGTTGGTGGTAGTCGCAGCAGTGGTCACTAGTATCCTGGTGTTGGTGGTAGTCACAGCAGTGGTCACTAGTATCCTGGTGTTGGTGGTAGTCGCAGCAGTGGTCACTAGTATCCTGGTGTTGGTGGTAGTCACAGCAGTGGTCACTAGTATCCTGGTGTTGGTGGTAGTCACAGCAGTGGTCACTAGTATCCTGGTGTTGGTGGTAGTCGCAGCAGTGGTCACTGGTATCCAGTTCATTGAATCCACCTGCACCATAGTATCCGTAAGTAGAACTAGTAGTCATCACAAGCAGAACCACTGGTACACATAACTGTGTGGAAGGCAATGGAGTAAAATGAGTAGTTGCAGTAGTTGCAGTAGTTGCAGTAGTTGCAGTAGTTGCAGTAGTTGCAGTAGTTGCAGTCGTAACAGTACTAGAACACATCAGAAGCAGTTTATAGCCCATGATTTCCATCCACTTCCATCGCTCCTGTAAATCCTATGACTTTTTACATTTTGGTATGACATATTTCCCCTCCTGTTTTGCCGGCAGAGGCTGGAGGGAGAGGAGAGTGAGGAGAAGGAACTATCTACTTCACCATCTTTGTTTTATACATCTAGATAATACATGATAGTCCTTAATCTAAGTAGAAGATAGTCATTGGTATGGACTTCCTGTGTTATTTGTCTTGCCAAATGTACTCTCAGTCCTTCTCTCTCTCTCTCTCTCTCTCTCTCTCTCTCTCTCTCTCTCTCTCTCTCTCTCTCTCTCTCTCTCTCTCTCTCTCTCTCTCTCTCTCTCTCTCTATCTATCTATCTATCTATCTATCTATCTCTCTCTCTATCTATCTATCTATCTATCATTCTCTTTTACACCGAGAAATCAAAAGACAATCCTCACGTCACGGTTTTCCCTGATACCACGAGCAAGTGACCTGCTTAATAATTAGGTACACAGCTGCCAAGAACAGGTAACTTTCGCTGTGTCTCATGTTACATTCTCAGAGAAATGAACATGGAACTCTTCAGTCAACTCGCCAGTGAAAATGGCATCCTAACTTTTTTTTCTAATCCACTGAAAATACAGTTAATATTTATTTTAGTGATAATGCTGAATATTGGACGGATCAGTAATTATTATCTTAATCAGTTGATCAGCTGTTTGTGTTTATTACTGTAGTCTTCGTCATTATCATCATTGTCATCATCATTATCATCATCATCATTGTCACAATCATTATCATTACCCATTTATCTCATGTCACCTGTGTACATGTACTACTTGTGTACATGCACTACCTGTGTGAATGTACTACCTGTGTATATGTACTACCTGTGTACATATACTACCTATGTACATGTACTACCTGTGTACATGTTCTACCTGTGTACATGTACTACTTGTGTACATGCACTACCTATGTACATGTACTACCTGTGTACATGTACTACCTGTGTACATGTACTACCTGTGTACATGTACTACATGTATACATATACTACCTGTGTACATGTACTACCTGTGTACATGTTCTACCTGTGTACATGTACTACCTGTGTACATGTACTACATGTATACATATACTACCAGTGTACATGTAGCACCTGTGTACATGTACCACTTGTGTGCATATACTACCTGTGTACTTAAGCCACCTGTGTACACATGACTCCTATGTGTATATATAGCTTCTGTGCATATGCCACCTGTGTACATGTACCACCTGTGTACATTTATCACCGGTGTACATAACTGCTTGATGGTAATTGACTCATTATATATGCATCACATTCTAAATGACTCATTAATTTTGATTTATTTATGCAATTTGCGTGAAAAATCTCGATACCAATATTTAATTCTTTAAAGGTGTATAAACTCTGCAATTATACATTCTGTACACAAGATTATACTCCCTCTATAATTATAATATGAATGGAATATGGAAAGGAGATACGGTGTAATTATGCTAATGTATCTTTCAGCGTATATATACTAAGAGGTGCGCATCTGTCTGTAAGTATATATACAGAGATGTGCGTATTTAGGTATATATATACCAAAAGGAGCATTTCTGAGTACATACACTTGAGTACATGCACCTCTCAGCGTATATACAGAGAGAACTATGTATATCTGCGTATATTTCCACATTACGTGTATATAATATGACGTTCAGTACCATCTAACCTGACATTACTTAGGGTTTCTATAATTACATATAAAACTATGATACAGACCTTGTATAGTCAGACGGAACTTACGTGAGGTTAATTTTGCTCCATACTGAGGATCTATCAAGGAGATGGAGGTTGACCAATGAGACACTTGGGTATGTTTAATGCCGAAACTTATTGCCTACGTAGCAGGCTCTCACTCGAATGTGGAGCTAACTTTTATACTATAGACAGTCGAAAAAGTGGAGAGTTTTATTTTTTAGCCTTGATTAGTTAATAGGTGTTCAGTTCCTTAGGTGTGATCTGTACATAACAGCAACAGGAGGGACGAGTGAATATTCTGTATTATTTATATTCTATTTTACAAACGCTACGTGAACCCTACTGTTTTAGCACTTCTCACGAACATAATAATAATAATAATAATAATAATAATAATAATAATAATAATAATAATAATAATAATATATGGATAACTGAAGTGTAATGAACACTTGTCACTGCTGAATAATAACCCACAGAGACAGACTCAGAAGACTAATTGATCTGTATATTCTGATCCCTTTCTGGGATCGAAGAGGATCCCAGAAGGGGATCAGAATATACAGATCAATTAATCTTCTGAGTCTCTGTTTCAATGTGTGTTATTACTGAGAATAATAATAATAATAATAATAATAATAATAATAATAATAATAATAATAATAATAATAATAATAATAATAATAATAATAATAATAATAATAATAATAATAATAATTTATAATAATAATAATAATAATAATATTATTATTATTATTATTATTAGTGTTACTATTAAAACTAATAATAATAATCCAACTTGAAGAGTATAACACAAGAATGGAGTCTGCGAGTATTGTGTCAGTGGCGGCCGCCCCCACGATCAAGTTTTAAAGACATATTTGTCTCTCAGTGTCACAGAGGTTAATGAGGTGTGTTGACACCTCAATGGTACAAGAGGGACCAGTGAGCTGAGAGTCACGTCTTCGTGGCTCACAACATTAGGAAACACTATTTGAGTACTGATAGATTGTGTGTCAGGATTACATTGTAATGAGGGAGTGTCGAGCCCACATCGTTCCTTGTGTTGAATGTCTCATACGATTTTTTCCCCGGTCCTAATCAACTGAAAATAAAACAAAAATAAGGACAGATGTATAAAAAAAAAAACGTAAAAATATCACCGAAAGATTAAATAAAATTTCAAGCGTTTTATCACATCTATCCGAAATTTATTCACACAATCGAATATTGTATTTACAAATATATTCTGAATTTATTATTTTATGTACTACGGTATTCAAAATATTATTTAGTAATATTTAAACTACTACATTAGTTACAATTTATTTTGCAATTATCCATATTTAAGATTTCACAGTTATGGTTTATTATATCAAACATTATTTTATTGTTAATTATAATTGTAGGTCTGAAACATCTGCTCAGTTGAATGTCTGGGAACTTCAGGAAGCTAAACTTTCCCAATGCTGAAGTTGTGTCAATGGGAGGGTATGTATACACCAAGAGGTGTATATCTCTCAGTGAATATACACTGAGAGGTGCGTGTCTTTCAGTGAATATACACTGAGAGGTGTATGTCTCTCAGTGAATATACACCGAAAGGTGTATGTCTCACAGTGAATATACACTGAGAAGTATATGCCTCTTGCATCAAGAAGTGTATATACACTGAGAGGTGTATGCATCTCAGTGTATATACACCCGAGAGGTGTATGCACACAGGTGTGTATCTTGCATTATATATACACCAAAAGTTTACTTGAAAACCTTCTGTAAGAATTATAGAATTCTTGACAGGTGATGAACAAGTGACAGGCAGCCTGAGTGACCCTCGTGTAGTCGACAGATTTTAAATCCAGTTAATAATCATCTATGTACATTATAGAAATTAAAGCTATATAAACGCTCGAAAAATTCCATACTGGCATGCAAAATTATATTAGTGAGGAACCATACTAATTCCCGTTGCAAACCACAACGTTGCTCGAAATTCATTTGCAACTTGCGTCTACGGGAAACTGATACCGGGAACTTCCTTGCATTGAAATATATTGCATATATTCCATCATACGTTGCTAGCCTTGCATTACTGCATGATTCAAGTAATGTTTTCGTTGTTGGCAGTATTATAATATGGTACACGAATATTACTTTCCATGTTGGGAATCTTCTTAATAACATAAACAAGTATTACTTTCCATGTTGAATCCTAGTTTGAAGTTCACGAGTATTATTTCCCATGGTGGCAGCCTTTCAGTAAAGTTTTATATCCGTATTACTAGTTATATCGGAAGCCTGACACTCCAGTATTATATATAATATGTATTACTTTATTCCACCATTTTTTATTGGGGATTCCAAACTGTAGATTGATATTAAGTTTTCATAATCCATCGTATTACTTCGAGTATAATCAAGCCACTTTATTTCTCAGTGAGTTTCGTATATTTTCGAATGACTCAGAGTTATGGATGGCAGTGGATTTATCAAAAATTAATTATTTATAAATTTTATGTGTTAAGTGAGAGGTATATTTGCAAAGCGTGTAAAAAATAATTCAGATCACCCAACTCTATGATATAACTGTACACGATGGATTTGCTTTAACGTTTTAGACCAGATGAATACACAACTGTGACTGTAGAACCCAACCATACTGTAATGGCTCTTCTTATATCTCTGTTGTGTTTGTATTCCCCTTTACTCAAACTTCTACCTGTTTCCCTCACACTAAATTTATCGGAACAGTGACTGCAAGGGTGGGAATACACTCCCTTATATGTATATATATATATATATATATATATATATATATATATATATATATATATATGTGTGTGTGTGTGTGTGTGTGTGTGTTTGTGTGTGTTTGTGTGTGTACATGTGCAAGTGTGTATAATAGAACGTTATCAAAATAATTACACATTTAGCTCCAGCAAGACAGTAAAACATTGCGTTACAATTTATTCCGTTTTTACCTGTTACACTAACTACGCACAGGGAAAATTGAGTATACGCCAACTGACTTTGAGAAAGAAAACTTAGTAAGTTCCTGAATCCTTTTAAGAAGCTCTAGCCTTAGGGATTACTCGCTCAACCATCCTGCTGCTCTGGTATAATCTAGATGCTGCTTTAGCTAACCAAGACAACGAGGGATACTTATAGAAAGTGAAATATACTTTAGACTTAATGAGTTTACTCAGGGCAGGTAAAGGCAAGCGAACACACTCACTTACGGTACACACACACACACACACACACACACACACACACACACACACACACACACACACACACACACACACATATATATATATATATATATATATATATATATATATATATATATATATATATATATATATATATATATATATATATATATATATATGCAAAACAACCACTCTGAAAGAATAGAGAAATTCCAAGCGCTTTCGTGACTACTCACATTATCAAGTTCCTTGATAATGTGAGTAGGCACGAAAGCGCTTGGAATTTCTCTATTCTTTCAGAGTGGTTGTTTTGCATATTCTGAAATCACCTGTTTACTGTGATCTTATTTCATATATATATATATATATATATATATATATATATATATATATATATATATATATATATATATATATACGGCGAGTGAGCCGTACAACTCCAGGCAAGTTTGCACTCGTGTTATTAAGAGTGCTTGAGTCATATGTACACACATATGGGCACATACTCTCACAGCTACACATAAACAAATATTCACGTACATACAAACATATTTCAGACATATACACAAAGGCACACACAGCCAAAGAACTTAATGCCCAAAGAGACAAACAGCCATCCACTCAGACATATCCAATCATCTATCTAGTTCTCCAAACAACAAGTGATCCAAGAAAACCAGCAGCAGCTCTCCTCTGAGCCAGTCACTCAGTCAGTCAGACAGGCAGGCAAACTACCAGCCATGCAAAGCAAGCTAAAAAATCGGCCAAAAGACAAATATACAAACAGCCATCCTGACAAATAACCCAACAATCATGCACTGTAACAAACAAGCAGCCTGTTAAGCCAACACCCATCCCGTTGAGTAAACAAACAGCCAACTAGCCATACGTCCTTGCATATGAATAAAGCACATGTGCAACACCTGGGTCTCTTTATTATGGAATAGTTTCTCCATCCAGTTGCTTTATTAATTAAATACAAAAAAATAATACTTGGAGACAGTGAAATACATGAGAAAGCAGTCTTATTGAAGCTGCTGGAAACAGGAAAAGATGAAATAGTAGTTTGAGGGTATCAGTCCCACAGCTTTAATGAAGCTGTTGGAGACAGTGAAGATATGGAGAAGTAGTTTTGTGGTGGCCAGTCTTTCAGCCTAGAAAGGAGGCGTTCAGTCCAACAGTTTTGATGATTGCAAGGTAGATGTCCTTGGATAAAATCTTATATACTGAACACAGGCGAGGTGAAGACGGAGTGGCAAGTGAGAAGAACTTACTAGTGGAAGTTGGTCGTGTCAATAGTTTAGCCAAGCATGGAGATGGAGAAGAATTTTCTGTACCAAGATTCCAAAACATCTCCACAGTAAAGATACCCAAATGTTGCACATGGGTCTCACTCATGCACTTGTTGCTTTTGTAACCACTAATGTATAATAATATCGTTCCATAAGGAGAGGAAAAACAGCAATATACTCACCTGGTAATGCATAATATTATGGACGGTGCATCTGAAGACAGCATCTCTGCCCACGGCAGCCCGTACCTCTTGTTCATCGTGGGAACCGAAGCTTGGAAGATCTTGTGAGACGCAGCCATCACAGAGCACAACATGAAGGAAAACACGAACAAGAGATTAAGATGAGCAATGATCATTGATATTCTCTCCAGAGTAATATTAACGAAGATTAAAGAAGGAAATTGATCCCTGTAAGGAATATTGGATGGAAATATCTCTTCTTGGGAAATAATAAGATATTTGTGAGGAGACAATATCCGTATTTACAGAAAAATACATTATGATAGTATTATGAGTAATATCAATGCATTGTATCGTTGTATGGCTGTCCCTTCTTTTACACTGTATGGAGAGATGGTGTTAACACCTCCACACTAGAAATCATGAGTTTAATGCTGGCGCTACACGCCTAAAACGGTTACTAAATAGGCCGCAAATGTTCAATGTTATTTCTATATTGTGGAATGTAGGTTATTCGTATATATTACCCATACTGTCAGTGTGTAGTATACTTACTATATATATATATATATATATATATATATATATATATATATATATATATATATATACATATATATATATATATATATATATATATATATATATATATATATATATATATATGTATATTTATAGGAAGACACATAGACAAGAATAATAAAGAGAGTAAGGCAGACACATAGATAAGAATAAGGATGAGACGGAAGATAAACAGTAACAGCTGCTATATATAAAATTATAACCAAGAACTTGTCAACATTGTCCAGAACACATGAAGGAAAGTGTCACAGTTCAAGTGACAAGAGAATCATGGAAATTTTTGCAGATGTAATATTTCAGCCGCGTGTGGATGTGGGAGAGGAGGGAGTGGTGTGGGTAGTGGTGTGGGAGCTATGGGGGTGGTGTGGGAGAGAAGGTAGTGGTGTGGGAGCTATGGTGGTGGTGTGGGAGAGGAGGGAGTGGTATGGGTAGTGGTGTGGGAGCTATGGTGGTGGTGTGGGAGAGAAGGTAGTGTTGTGGGAGAGAACGTAGTGGTGTGGGAGAGAAGGTAGTGGTGTGGGAGATATGGTGGTGGTGTGGGAGAGAGGATAGTGGTGTGGGAGCTATGGTGGTGGTGTGGGAGAGGAGGGAATGGTATGGGTAGTGGTGTGGGAGCTATGGTAGTGGTGTGGGAGAGAAGGTAGTGGTGTGGGAGCCATGGTGGTTGTGTGGGAGTTATGGTGGTGGTGTGGGAGCTATGGTGGTGGTGTGGAAGCCATGGTGGTGGTGTGGGAGAGAAGGTAGTGATGTGGGAACTATGGTGGTGGTGTGGGGGCTATGGTGGTGGTGTGGGAGAGAAGGTAGTGATGTGGGAACTATGGTGGTGGTGTGGGGGCTATGGTGGTGGTGTGGGAGAGAAGGTAGTGATGTGGGAACTATGGTGGTGGTGTGGGGGCTATGGTGGTGGTGTGGGAGAGAAGGTAGTGATGTGGGAACTATGGTGGTGGTGTGGGGGCTATGGTGGTGGTGTGGGAGAGAAGGTAGTGATGTGGGAACTATGGTGGTGGTGTGGGAGCTATGGTGGTGGTGTGGGAAAGAAGGTAGCGGTGTACGGAGTGGTGTAGGGAGGGGAGGTGGGCCGGGGAGGGGAGGTGAGCCGGGGAGGGGAGGTGATCCGGGGAGGGGAAGTGATCCGGGGAGGGGAGGTGGTGGAAGGGGAATAACTGAGAGAAAGGGGAAATGATGTGTTTGGTTATCCGAATTTCCTGGACACAAGATCTGATAGGAAAGAGCCGGATATGTGGGAAATGTTGGTAATATTATGTTGGTGATGCTATGATGGTGATGTCATGTTGGTGATGCTATGTTGGTGATGCTACGATGGTGATGTTATGATGGTGATGACATGTTGTAATGTTATGATGGTGATGTCACGTTGATGTCATGTTGATGTTATAATGATGATGTCACGTTGGTGTTGTCATGTTGATGTTGTGATAGTGATGTCACGTTGGTGATGTCATGTTGTGATGTCACGTTGGTGATGTCATGTTGTGATGTCACGTTAGTGATGTCACGTTGGTGATGTCACGTTGGTGATGTCACGTTGGTGATATCACGTTGGTGATGTCACGTTGGTGATATCACGTTGATGTCACGTTGGTGATGTCACGTTGGTGATGTCATCAATAACATCACTAGAGAAGCAGTAAATGAACGACTCTTCATGGTGGATGTCTTGACTCTGACGAACAGCTCTTGATCCAGGGAATCAGAGTTACCCTCTACCTGATTACCTTAACGTATCCTTGTTTACTGTATGACCCCAACGGGTTTAGCGCTTCTCCATCAGTTATTTGATACTAATAGGATAAATCATGAGGTGATGGTGAGGTGGTGATAGTGAGGTGGTGGTGATGGTGAGGTGGTGGTGATGGTGAGGTGGTGGTGATGGTGAGGTGGTGATGGTGAGGTGGTGATGGTGAGGTGGTGGTGATGGTGAGATGGTGGTGATGGTGTGATGGTGATGATGGTGTTGTGGTGATGGTGTGGTGATTGTGATGCTGTGGTTGTGGTGATGGTGTTATGGTGGTGGTGGTGGTGGTGGTGGTGATGGTGTGGTGGTGGGTGGTGATGGTATGGTGGTGGTAATGGTATGGTGGTGATTATGGTGTGGTGGTCGTGATGGTGTGGTGGTGATGATGGTGTGGTGGTGATGATGGTGTGGTGGTGGTGATGGCGCGGTGGTGGTAATGATATGGTGGTAATGATGGTGTGGTGGTCGTGATAGTGTGGTGGTGATGATGGTGTGGTGGTGGTGATGGTGTGATGGTGGTAATGGTATGGAGGTGATGATGGTGTGGTGGTCATGATGGTGTGGTGGTGATGATGGTGTTATGGTGGTGGTAGTGGTGGTGATGGTGTGGTGGTGGTGATGGTATGGTGGTGGTAATGGTATGGTGGTGATGATGGTGTGGTGGTGGTGATGGTGTGGTGGTGATGATGGTGTGGTGGTGGTGATTGTGTGGTGGTGATGATGGTGTGGTGGTAGTGATGGTGTGGTGGTGGTGATGGTATGGTGGTGGTAATGGTATGGTGGTGATGATGGTATGGTGGTAATGATGGTGTGGTGGTCGTGATGGTGTGGTGGTGGTGATGGTGTGGTGGTGATGATGGTGTGGTGGTGTTGTGGTGGAGTGCGGACGGTAATTCGCCTGCCTCCCTTATCACAGAACGAAGCAGTGTTTGTGGCAGTGTGGTGGTGGTAGAGGGGAGTGGGTAGTGGTGGAGGGGAGGGGGAGGTGGTGGGGGGTGAGGCGGGTGAAGGTACAGGCTGCCTGCCACACCCACCACATCAGGAATAATGCAATCTTGTGCTGTGGAGAGGGTTTGGTGTGGTGGTGGAGAGTCTTATGTAGTAGAGGGTCTTATGTAGTGGTGGAGAGGGGTCCAGTATTGTGGTGCAGAGGGTCTGGCAGGGTTGTGGAGAGGGTCTAGTTTGATGGTGGAGAGTCTTTTGTGGTGAAGAGGGTCTTGTGTCGTGATAGAGAAGGTCTGGTATGGTGGTGGAGAAGGTCGTGTGTGATGGTGGAGGTGGGGAGGGGTCTTGTATGAAGAGGGTCTTGTGTAGAGAGGATCTTGTGTGGTGAAGATGATCTTGTGTGGTGGAGAGGGTCTTCTCTGGTGGTATAGAAGATCTTGTGTGGTGAAGATGATCTTGTGTGGTGGAGAGGGTCTTCTCTGGTGGTATAGAGGATCTTGTGTGGTGGACAGGGTTCTCGTGTTGTGGAGAGAGTCTTGTGTGATAGTGGAGAGGGTCTTGTGTGGTGGAGAGGGTCTTGTATGGAGAAGATTGTCTTTTTAATGTCTTCTCGCCTTTCCTCACATTCTCCCTCTTTTCTTTCTTCTCATTCCGGCTTCTTCCAGCCACTTCCTCTCTTACCCTCCCTCTCCCTCCCTTTCTCCCTCCCTTTCTCCCTCCCTTTCTCCCTCCCTTTCCCCTCCCCTCCCTCTCCCTCCTCCCTCCTCCCCTTTCCCTTTCCCTCCCTCCCTCCCTCCCTTTCCCTCCCCTCCCTCCCCTCCCTTTCCTCTCCCTCCCTCCTCCCTCCCTCTCCCTCCCTTTCCCTCCCCTTTCCTCCCTTTCCCTTTCCCTCCCTCCCTTTCTCCCTTCCTTTCCCCTCCCTTTCCCTCCCCTCCCTCTCCTCCTTCCCTCTCCCCTCCCTCCTCCCTCCCTCCCCTCTCCCTCCCTCTCTCCCTCCCTTTCTCCCTCCCTCCCTCCTTCTACTTCCTTCACCTTCCCCTCTACATCCTCTTCCTCTCACAACTAAACGGATTTCACCCAACAAATAATGGCTGATTGCTGCACTATCTCACACGGTGCCGTGACTCACCAACACTCTCACACGGTGCCGTGACTCACCAACACTCTCACACGGTGCCGTGACTCACCAACACTCTCACACGGTGCCGTGACTCACCAACACTCTCACACGGTGCCGTGACTCACCAACATTCTCTCACACGGTGCCGTGACTCACCAACACTCTCTCACACGGTGCCGTGACTCACCAACACTCTCCACACGGTGCCGTGACTCACCAACACTCTCACACGGTGCCGTGACTCACCAACATTCTCTCACACGGTGCCGTGACTCACCAACACTCTCTCACACGATGCCGTGACTCACCAACACTCTCTCACACGGTGCCGTGACTCACCAACATTCTCTCACACGATGCCGTGACTCACCAACACTCTCTCACACGATGCGGTGACTCACCAACACTCTCTCACACGGTGCAGTGACTCCCTAACACACATCTTCAGGAGGCCACAACACTGGTTGTGATCCCCAGCTGCACCAGTTCCACCTGGTGTAACTAGAGGATTCTTAACATGTGTGTTTTGGAAGAAGTTAACTGACACGTTTGTAGTGAACATGGAACTGGGCGAGAAAATACACAAATTTCTCCCGACCACAATCAGGTGGACAAAGAGATTATCGGAGACAACAACATTCTGGCATATCTGATGTTAGAGGTAAACAACGAACAACCACAAATGTTGAACAAATGTGAACCTCTGAATTGGGAATGGTGTTAACAAATTAAATCGATGTGGCTGCAGTCTGTCCCAGACTTCAAAAATGTTCATTTGCTAGCAATGGTAAATACTGGAACAAGGGGTAACACTCATAAATTTTCCAGTGTTCCAGGATAATCTTACAGAGTGCCTGGCTCCTTTCTACAGTGATAATATGGCTCCTCTGAATGAGACACATATTCCAATGAGTGTCACCTCATCTTCTACTGCCTTCTTAGCCTTCAGCAAGGCTAACAAACTTATTAGTTCCTCTTCTGCAGTCTTTCGTTTAAGACCCTGTACTCTACTGGTGACGCCACTGGTTGGCATAACATCTACAGTTAAAGATCCCCAGACGTCCCCTCCGGGCCTAACTCATCAACTATGTTGCGAAACTCTGGAGCATTCTGTTCATTGCTGTTGTAAGGTATGGGGAAGAAAGACAGTTTGCAGAGGCCAATTTTATTGTGACATTTCGCCCATGGAACAGGCTCCTTCAGTGCAACAAACTTCTGAAGAACATGTTCTTCATGAGAAACTTCACAACACAGTTCCTCTTCGCAAACTGTATCAAGACTTCTCCAATCAATATGTGTGATTTTTAGCATACAATGTCTATACAACTACAGTTTTTTATATATGAAGAGTCAGTACTTCCACGTTACAGGGTGGCAGGGGTGCCAGGGGTGCTAGAGGTGCCAGGGATGCAGGGGTGCCAGGAGTGCCATGGGTGCCAGGTGGTCCCATGAAGAATGCATTGTTATTGTTTGATGACCAGTTTGTGGTGTTTTTCTGTTATAATCTACTGGACTCTGATATCAATATGAATGAAGCAAAGGCGTTAATGATTGTGACAAAGGCTGTCTAAGAAGGATTCTGGTGAGAATGCTACCGTATCCTTCCCGGATCAACACTTTGGGCTCGATCTGTTGTTTAGTAATAATATCCGGCTGAAATCTCACGGCCAACACTTCCTTGTCTATGGTTGCAGGATTGCCCAAGTTCCCGTCTCCTTGCCTAAGAGAATGACATTAAAGGTGAATCCACATATTAATGTCTCCATCCCTGAGGGAATGACACTCCATGTGGATCAACATACTGACGTTTTCACTAAGGGAATGACTTTCAAGGTGGATCGACATACTGACGTCTCCTTCGCAAAATTTAAATCACCAGTGTTTGAGACCAAAGTATTCAATTTGCCTTCATAATTCCTCATCAAAAAGTAGAGTTCTTACGAAGAAGGACTCTTTTAAGACCGGTAATGCCGCGAGCATTAGAAAAGAGGAGGGTATATATACCGAGAGATGCATAGTCTCTCAGAGGATATATTGTTGAGCGATGGTGACAAGCAGCCTTAATGACCCTTATGTAGTCGATAAATTTTAAGCCCAATTAACCTAGGAAGAAAACATTGCTTTACGTATATACGATTTGACATGTCGACTGTAGGGAGACAGGCAGAGAGCGAGAGAGAGAGAGAGAGAGAGAGAGAGAGAGAGATAATAAGAGAGAGACGGGAGAGACGGTGAGTGGCACGAGGCAGTAAATAAGGTCGTACACACTGGATTATTACCACGGTAAATGTGCCTGGATTACGGGGCACGAGTGCAGTTGTTGCATCACTCATCTCTGCAACACGGTGTGCACCAGAGTGAAGAAAGTTCTGCCATCAGCACACCAGAGTGAAGGAAGTTCTGCCATCAGTGCACCAGAGTGAAGGACGTTCTGCCATCAGCACACCAGAGTGAAGGAAGTTCTACCGTATGAGCAAGAGAATGAAGGCAGTTCTATAATCAGTGTGAGAGTGAGAGAAGTTCTCCCATCACTGTGAAGGTGAAAGACGTTCTGCCATCATTGTGAGAGACTGAAGGAAGCCAACTGCATGGGCAGTAAATGAATTAAGTCCTCTGTTTAAATGTGAATGAAACGCCAATGATAAAACTAGTTTCTTTCCAGGGAAGATAACTGATTGGTAATTTGTATAGTGAAAGAAATATTGAGACAATGAATGAAGAGCCAGACACACTGTGAATGCAGCCCCAAATCCACAGGAAAGCAGCTGTGAAAAAAAAGATAGATAACAGAGAGAGAGAGAGAGAGAGAGAGAGAGAGAGAGCATAATTAACGCCAGGCGGTCCCCTCTCCACCGGTACTTCCAAAGGTAATAATAATACCCTTGTTGTCATTTAACGTCATTTGACGATGCCTAAAAGTGCTCGTTGATTTTACGAGACCTTCGTTATTAGCGATGTTTTCTCGCTAAAGTGCTAACGCACAGAAACAGAGGGCAGAGGGATGTTTGTAATGGCGAACTCTGATTTCCAAAGAAAATAATGCAATATGTGACTACATAGACAGAATAACAGATTCTTTGGTTGGCTAACAATTAGAGCTGACACAGTGTTTGATGGGTAAACATCGGAGAACACAGAATGATGCAATGTTTAGGGGCTTAACATCGGTGTAGACAGAAGGAACGAATACAGTATTCACGTTAACCTTTACTAGGACACACAAGTGAGATGAAATAAGAAGAACTGTGCAAACAAACATCACTTGATGTAGATGTAAACAGACCGACACGTCAAAGGCCAGTAGATAGGCACATCAAACGTAATTAGATAGACAAACGTAATTGGGCGGACATATCAGATATAGGCAATGATTGAAATGGGTAAGAGATAAGCTAGGTGAAGAGAATCTCTGTTTACTGAAGGCTTATCTTCTGTGTTATTACCTGACCT
>NC_091339.1:28922432-28932432 GCF_038502225.1 Cherax quadricarinatus
AGTGCTTGAAGTTTTGCTAAGAGGCCCTGGTGCCACACTGGTCGAAAGCGCCAGCAATGTCCAGTGCTCCCACACAGCTGACTTTGGATTCATCCAGTGACTGGTGCCACTTAGTGGAGAGGTTTAACAACAGATCAGCAGCAGAGTGACCTTTCCTGAAGCCATATTGACGATCACAAAGTAGTGAGTGGTAGTCAAAAAACTCTGTCATTTGTCTTGAGATTATTGTCTCAAGGATCTTACCAGTGATTGACAGGAGTGACACTGGTCTGTAGTTCTGATTTCTGCTGACTCTCTCTCTCTCTCTCTCTCTCTCTCTCTCTCTCTCTCTCTCTCTCTCTCTCTCTCTCTCTCTCTCTCTCTCTCTCTCTCCCTCTCTCTCTCTTTGTCTTTCATCACTCCCTCCCTTCCTCCTCCTCGCCATTTCCTCTCCATCCTCCATCTTCTTACGGCTTCATATGGTTAGCCAGCTCCCATAATCCCTCCATTCAATCCCCGTCCCTGCTCACCCTTCCATCCCCCTGCCACCCTTTAACTCACCACCGGTCCTTCCTTCCCCCCTTCCCTCTACCACCAACACCGCAAAATGAAGCTGGCTGGGGCTCCCCTCCTCCTCCATGGAGGGCCACTACTTAGGAATGCAGGAACCGCAAATCAGCTTCCCCGCTATGAAATGGTTAGTTATCGCGTTCATGGGTATTCATCAAGGACTCGCGACTGGAGCGTCGCGTACCGACAGGTTTTCATTCACCGAAGGAATTAGATTCTTGTCGCCAGAAGCCTGTGTTTGTGTCGGCTTATTCACCCAAATACATACCTGCATGCAAATATACACGTGTATATTATATTTTGTATGAAAACACTTACCTTCCTACTCCTTCTCCAAACATTGCAGATGAAGGCTTTTGTTGCAGACCGAAAAATTTAGTTTTATGCAGTATTTCATGTATACCGCTATACACAAGGTATGTTACGCTCGTATGTTCTTTTTCTTGTGGTTTCCATAGACTGTATTCGCCAGCGAGCATTGACATGCAAATGAAGACAAACTTTATGAATGTTTATTGTCGTATTCTCCTGGCAGGAGGTTTGTGAGGGCGATGGAGAAGCTGTTATTGTATCAGCTTGGCTCTCTGGTGGACCAGAGCTTCAAGCGTCACTCAAGCTGCTGCAGCACTAAGAGTTTTATCTTTCCCAAGTTCTTTTCCAAGTTCAGAAATATTACAGGCAAAATTTATTTAATTCGTCCACAGTTTCTAAACCTATCCTGAAATTGTTTTCCGCCATCTTGGGTGTCGTTTTAACCCACCTAGAGAGTCTTCAACTATCCAGTGAGTCTTAACCCATCTAGACTAGTGTTATTTATCCATGCTCTAGTTAAATCCTAAGTTATTTACGAATATCCAATTACATGGATCACATTCAACCCTTGTGTACTCACACACACACACACACACACACACACACACACACACACGATTTGAAGACACAAATGAGTCAGAGAGATAGTAGGAAGTATTTCTTCAGTCATAGAGTTGTAAGGCAGTGGAATAGCCTAGAAAATGACGTAGTGGAGGCAGGAACCATACACAGTTTTAAGACGAGGTTTGATAAAGCTCATGGAGCGGGGAGAGAGAGGGCCTAGTAGCAACCGGTGAAGAGGCGGGGCCAGGAGCTAGGACTCGACCCCTGCAACCACAAATAGGTGAGTACAAATAGGTGAGTACACACACACACACACACACACAAACACACACACACACACACACACACACACACACACACACACACACACACACACACACACACACACACACACACACACACACACACACACACACACACACACACACACACACACACACACACACACACACCTAGTAGCGATCAGTGAAGAGGCGGGGCCAGGAGCTCGGACTCGACCCCCGCAACCTCAACTAGGTGAGTACAACTAGGTGAGTACACACACACACACACACACACAAACACGCACGCACACACATACACACAAAGGCAGGACTTCAAAGGAAGTAAGTAAATGAGATGATGGAATATGTAACAACAAAATGCAGAGGAAAGATTTGTTCCCAAGGGCAATAGAAATAATGGGAAGACCAAAGCGAGTCCTGGTTTACCCGAAGGTGTAGGGAGGCAAAAACTAAGTGCGCCAGAGAATGGAAAAGGTACTGGAGACAAAGGACCAAGCGAAATAAAGAGATTAGTCGAAGAGCCAAAAACGAGTATGCACAGGTAAGGAGAGAGGCCCAGCGACAGTACGAGAACGACATAACATCGAAAGTCAAGTCTGACCCGAAACTACTGTATAGCCAAATTAGGAGGGAGACAACAGTCAAAGACCAGGTGATCAGGCTGAGGAAAGAAGGTGGGGAATTCACAAGAAACGATCAAGAGGTATGTGAGGTGCTCAACACGAGATTTAAGAAAGTATTTACAGTGGAGACAGGAAGGATTCTGGGAGGACAGAACAGAGGGGAACACCAGCAAGGAATATACCAACAAGTGTTGGATGACATACATACAACTGAGGAGGAGGTGAAGAAGCTGCTAAGGGACATTGACACCTCAAAGGCAATGGGACCGGACAACATCTCTTGGGTCCTTGGAGAGGGAGCGGATATGCTGTGTGTGCCACTAACCACAATCTTCAACACATCCCTTGAAACTGGGCAACTACCTGAGGTATGGAAGACGGCAAATGCAGTTCCCATTTTTAAAAAAGGGAGGCAGAAAAGAGGCACTAAACTACAGACCTGTGTCACTGACGTGTATAGTATGCAAAGTCATGAAGAAGGTTATCAGGAGGAGACTGGTGGAGCACATGGAACGAAAAAAGAGTATAAATGCCAACCAGCACAGATTTATGGAAGGCAAATCCTGTGTCACAAACCTGGAGTTTTATGATAAAGTAATAGACGTAAGACACGAGAGAGAGGAGTGGGTTGATTGCATCTTCATGGACTGCAAGAAGGCCTTTGACACAGTTCCTCACAAGAGATTAGTGAAGAAGCAAGAGGATCAGGCGCGTGTAACAGGAAGGGCACTGCAATGGATCAGAGAATACCTGACAGGGAGGCAATAATGAGTCATGGTACATGATGAGGTATCACAGTGGGCACCTGTGACGAGCGGGGTCCCACAGGGGTCGGTCCTAGGACCAGTGCTATTTTTAGTATATGTGAATGACATGATGGAAGGGTTAGACTCAGAAGTGTCCCTGTTCACAGATGATGCGAAGTTATTGAGGAGAATTAAATTAGATGAGGATCAAGCAGGACTTCAAAGAGACCTGGACAGACTGGACATCTGGTCCAGCAACTGGTTTCTCGAATTTAACCCTGCCAAATGCAAAGTCATGAAGATCGGGGAAGGGCACAGAAGACCGCAGACGGAGTATAGGCTAGGTGGCCAAAGACTACAAACCTCTCTCAAGGAGAAAGATCTTAGGGTGAGTATAACACCGAACACGTCTCCGGAGGCACACATCAACCAGATAGCTGCTGCAGCATATGGGCGCCTGGCAAGCCTGAGAACAGCGTTCCGATACCTTACTAAGGAATCGTTCAAGACACTGTACACCGTGTACGTCAGGCCCATACTGGAGTATGCAGCACCTGTGTGGAACCCAAACTTGATCAAGCACGTCAAGAAATTAGAGAAAGTGCAAAGTTTTGCAACAAGGTTAGTTCCAGAGCTAAGGGGAATGTCCTATGAAGAAAGGTTAAGGGAAATCGGCCTGACTACACTGGAGGACAGGAGGGTTAGGGGAGACATGATAACAACATACAAAATACTGAGTGGAATAGACAAGGTGGACAGAGACAGGATGTTCCAGAGAGAGGACACAGAAACAAGAAGTCACAGTTGGAAGTTGAAGACCCAGATGAGTCGAAGAGATATTAGCAAGTATTTCTTCAGTCATAGAGTAGTCAGGAAGTGGAATAGCCTAACAAGTGAGGTAGTGGAGGCAGGAACCATACATAGCTTTAAGATGAGGTATGATAAAGCTCATGGAGCAGGGAGAGAGAGGACCTAGTAGCGTTCAGTGAAGAAGCGGAGCCAGGAGCTGAGTCTCGACCCCTGCAACCACAATTAGGTGAGTACTATTAGGTGAGTACACACAAGCACACACACACACACACACACACACACACACACACACACACACACACATACACACAAACACCTCATTCACAACTCTGAACTAAGCTGCGGCTGAAATTGTTCTCCTGAAGGCCTATTCCATCTCTAATCTCAATTCAGTAAACTATTTTTTATAAATCAAGTTTACAATTTTCTAATTAGTTGCCTAATAAAAACTTTCATAAATTCTAAACGAAGAGACTGAACGAGAAAATTAATAATTATTAATATAAGGAGTGGATGTTTATTTTGTCACCGAGAATAATTAAAGGGTGAGGGGACCTGCGTAGGTGACTATGATTAATGTAATGCAAAGTTAAATTAATTCAGAACGATGAAAATGAATAGTTAGAGAAGTGAATACTTGCAGGGAAAAAGTATATTGTCAAGTGAGTGAAGGGGAGAATAAAGGAAATGATTAAACAGAAGGCGGCGAATTGAGATGACATAGAGAGAATAACATATATGATAGCCAGGAGTGTGTAAGGGTCACCATCATTAATGGAATATATTGTGTAAATTAAGTTAGTATATACATAAATAACTCCCACATAGGAGGAAGATGCTTATGACTGCGTTTAGGTCCCATGTAGATCATTAACTAGTCAGACAGTGTGACTAGATGGTCCAAGCCGGACCTAAACGTCGCCATAAGCTTATTTCGCCCATGTGAAGATTATTTGTGTATTGTTCCAGTCACGGTATTGTGAATTTTTGTTCTTGAAGTTAATACATAAGTTTAAGTGAACCGTCACGAACACGTGATAATATATATATTATATGTAGATATCGTAACAATGGAAATATACACAAAGAGATGTATACTTAGTATTAATACATTGTGAGTTTACTTAATCAATGTATTACGGATTAAATTACTTTTGACTGGTTGTAATCAGATGACGTGTAGCCTCATGCAGTAGACAGGTTTTAAACCAAATAAATCAACCAACTCAAATATGCAAAATTTATTATATACACGGAGAGGTGTTAATCTCTGAAAGTAGATACAGGGAGAGTTTACTTAGGGAATGAAGTAATGGTTGGGACTCTGGTGGCCTGGTGGTTAACGCTCTCGCTTCACACGGTGAGGGCCTGGGTTCGATTCCCAGCCAGAGTAGAAACATTGGACGTGTTTCTTTCCACCTGTTGTCTATGTTCCCCATCAGTAAAATGGGTACCTGGGTGTTAGTCGACTGGTGTGGGTCGCATCCTGGGACACTGACCTAAGGAGGCCTGGTCACAGACCGGGCCGCGGGGGCGTTGACCCCCGGAACTCTCTCCAGATAAACTCCAGATAAACCCCTTACCGGAGGCGAATATGTTATTCACGGCAAAACGACAGTAGTATGACCCGAAGCTTTGAGGTCAGTAAATACACACACACACACACACACACACACACACACACACATACAAATATCCGGGTGTCACAAGATTTATATATTAATACTGATATGCCCCAGAGTATCTTGTCAAAATATTCTTTTGTAATCAAGATATATGTGGCATGTGTCTCCTCTTAAATATTTAAAATCTATGACCCTGGACCTGTGGCAGCTTATGTATGTGTTCGTGTGCGTCTGTTAGAGACTCAGTGCCTACGTAAAAAAAGTTTGTTTGTATATTTCCAATATCAATTCACTTTTTTTTCAATAAATCTTGTAAATTTTATTGTAAATAAAATAGGGTAATTGGTATTTTAAATATGACAGAAATTGGTGTTACGCCTCTAGTTACGAGTT
The DNA here is from genome assembly GCF_038502225.1 of Cherax quadricarinatus. Lineage (NCBI taxonomy): Eukaryota > Metazoa > Arthropoda > Malacostraca > Decapoda > Parastacidae > Cherax > Cherax quadricarinatus. The sequence continues at coordinate 28,928,339 of NC_091339.1, forward strand.
TGTTGGGTAGTTATTAGTTATTATTGATTTACCTACCTATCTCCATGAAGGTAGGTAGGTAAGTAGGTAGGTAGGTAGGTAAGTAGGTAGGTAGGTAGGAAGGTATGTAGGTAGGTAGGTAGATCCATTGTGATGTCAGAGGTATTGCTCCTCAGCCCAAGGTTTTTTTCAGGTGCTAAGTAACTCATCTGTCAAAACTGGTGAGTTATTACAAGACTCAAGAAATCGTAATGACACGATTGCAAACAAACCATACCCCCGGCCGGGATTGAACCCGCGGTCGGACGGGCTGGAGTTTTGAGACTCTATGACCGCGGGTTCAATCCCGGCCGGGGGTATGGTTTGAGTTATTACAAGTCTCGTGTCCAAGGGCACACTTTTTTTCAATTTCTTTTCACCTTGGTTTATTTGTCCTCCTGCAAATCCTAAGATAAGTTATTATTTGATATCCAGTTAGATTATAAGTTAGAAATATTTGTAAATATTTACTGGAAGTTTTACATCAGTTTTACATCAGTTCTTTTTTTAATTATTTATTTTAAAGTTACATTGTTCTTTTTTCCAATACGCATATTTATACACACACACACACACACACACACACACACACACACACACACACACACACACACACACACACACACACACACACAAAGTTCAGGAAGTTCCAGGGAGGGGACACAGAAACAAGAGGTCACAATTGGAAGTTGAAGACACAGATGAGTCACAGGGACGTTAGGAAGTATTTCTTCAGTCATAGAGTTGTCAGGCAGTGGAATAGCCTAGAAAGTGATGTAGTGGATGCAGGAACCATACATAGTTTTAAGACGAGGTATGATAAAGCTCATGGAGCGGGGGAGAGAGAGGACCCAGTAGCAACCGGTGAAGAGGAGGGGCCAGGAGCTACGACTCGACCCCTGCAACCACAAATAGGTGAGTACAAATAGGTGAGTACACACACACACACACATGCACACACATACACATATATATATATATATATATATATATATATATATATATATATATATATATATATATATATATATATATATATATATATATATATTTATATATATATATATATATATATATATATATATATATATATATATATATATATATATATATATATATATATATATATAGCCTCATATCCTCATCCCACCCAGCAAATAAATATTGCAAATGTTTAGTGTTTGTGTGATATGAGGGGAAAAAGGAAATATGACAGCGACAAATAATGGTAAACATGATGTTAAAAAATAATAAAAACACTGCACCATGAGCAGACAGAACGAGACGCCACAAATGAGACAAAAAAATACAGATAAATCTTATTTTTTATAAGAGTATAGTAAAACAGTGGATTGCAATCCAGAAGGAGATAGTATGTACTATGACTACTGGAATGGGACCCAAGAATAGTATTATCTGCTACAATCACTAGAATGGTATCCAAGAAAGGTTAGTGTGTAGTACATGAACTGGTATGGGATCCTGTAGAAAGTATTAACTACTTCATTCACTGAAAGCTTAAGCAAATATAATAAACTAATCATTAGAGAGGACATTACGACTATTTCTCTGCTCCTGCAATTTCAAGGTAATCGCAGGTAAACACATACTTCTGCAACATATTATAAGCAGATAATCACATGTAAGTATATACTAACCAGGATTCAGAATGTTTTAAGAACATAAGAACATAAGAAAGGAGGAACACTGCAGGAGGCCTGTTGGCCCATACTAGGCAGGCCCTTTACAATCCATCCCACTAACAAAACATTTGCCCAACCAATTTTCAATGCCACCCAAGAAATAAGCTCTGTTAGCCCTATCCATTCATATGCAAGCCCCACTCAAATCCAACCCCTCTCACTCATGCATTTATCCAACCTAAATTTGAAACTACCCAAGGTTTTAGCCTCAATAACCCAACTAGGTAGACTGTTCCACTCATCAACTACCCTATTTCCAAACCAGTACTTTCCTACATCTTTTCTAAATCTAAACTTCTCTAATTTGATTCCAAGCAAAATCCTTCATGGAGCTACAGATGATTCTCTTAACATTTGTCACAGATTAAGCAACCCACAGTGTGGTGTTCCCATCTGATTATTCATGAGAAAACTGGAAAAAAATGAGGATTCGCTACGACACATGTCCCGGTGGCGGGAGACCTCAAGCAGCAGATGACAATGAAAAAAGTTATCCAGAATTTCCCCAAAGAGAGAAGAATAAAATGGAGATTAAAAAGGGGCACAATACCGTGATTGGAAGAATATACAAATAACCCGCGCGCAGGAGACTACTAGGTGAGGTTATTTGCGTAAGGATAAAATAGAATATGATAACCAAGTAAAAAATTGTAAGAGGAATTTACGGAGGAGAAATTAGCATTTTATTTAGAAAGGGGCTGAGCCAGGGTAAAAGGGAATAAATGGAAACTAGAGACACACGCTTTTGTTACTATGTTTATGTGTATTATGTGTCTGCGCGAAGTAATGGCGGCTTATTCCCCCGTCTGGAGCATGAACCTCATACCTCCCAGATGGGAGTCTTGAATATAACCAACCTGGTGAAGCAGGTGGCTAACACTAGACAGATGGACCTCCTTCAAATGAAGCTTAGACATGTAAAGTAAAAGGACACAAGTGCAACTAATGTGACATTTATTGTAGCAACGTTTCGCTCTCCAGGAGCTTTATCAAGCCATTACAAACAATACATGGACACAGAGGGTATATAAAGGCTCAGAGTGAGGTGAATACTAGTGAGGTACCATTTCGATGTTCACTAGTGGTAGTAGTAGTAGTAGTAGTGGTAGTGACAAAAGCAATTAATTCGTACATGAGTAAAAGGATATAAAAGCTATTACTTGGGTAACATAAAAATAGGTTGGACAAATATAAACTGGAATGAGGCAGGTTGTTTCATCAAAGACTGCAAGAAAAGAGCTCTTCAGATCATCAATTCTCCACGCATCAACACCGCTCCCAACAAAGTTATAATTCTTCCCAACAGCCAGGTTGCACTAAACGTCTCAAAAGTACTTTCACAAGCTAACACCAGAGTCGCCATCGCTTCTACCACTTCAATAAAGGATCTAACCAGGACAAAACCCAAGCACCACGAACCAGTCAATGCAGGAGTTTACACTATACCCTGTGGAGGCTGTGACAAGATATACGTAGGTGAAACAGCAAGAAACCTCGACACCCGCCTCAATGAACACATATACGCATGTAGGAACGACAACTTAAACAACGCCTGTGTACAACACCGAAATTCCACCAATCATCTTATGAAATTCAGAGACGCCCAATTAGTGATAAAAGAAACTAATTTCCGCACACGCAAGTGCCTTGAATCAGCACTGATCGCTGTTTCGAATACAATTAAACAAAACAACGGCAGCTTCACCATCTCCGAAGTCTTAGCAAGAATCCTCCTGAAAACAGTAAACCCTGCCATCACATAGTCTCTCCTGTTATACTACACAAAGCACAGAGAGTGAACACTGAAACAACCTGCCTCATTCCAGTTTATATTTGTCCAACCTATTTTTATGTTACCCAAGTAATAGCTTTTATATCATTTTACTCATGTACGAATTAATTGCTTTTGTCACTACCACTACTACTACTACTACTACCACTAGTGAACATCGAAATGGTACCTCACTAGTATTCACCTCACTCTGAGCCTTTATATACCCTCTGTGTCCATGTATTGTTTGTAATGGCTTGATAAAGCTCCTGGAGAGCGAAACGTTGCTACAATAAATGTCACATTAGTTGCACTTGTGTCCTTTTACTTTACATATTGTCGGTAATTCTACCAACTTTATTACGAAGCTTAGACAGTAAATCTGATTTAGTAATTATGATAATTCAAGTATTTCCAATCAATATTAATTTTATTATTTGTTTGTATACATAAAACAACTAAAATTGCGAATATGTCCGAAACGCCTCACACTGCTCATTCCTCTAGAGCAGCAGAAAGCCTGGATCTGTAGCTCACACGGGACGGATCTCAGGCTCTTTACTACCAGCCTGGGGTTCGTCTTCCCAGTATTGACGCAGCAG
>NC_091339.1:28942432-28944932 GCF_038502225.1 Cherax quadricarinatus
GTTGTGTCTCCCAGCCTTGTATTCTCCACAACCAGTGTTGTGTCTCTCAGCCTTGTATTCTCCACAACCAGTGTTGTGTCTCCCAGCCTTGTATTCTCCACAACCAGTGTTGTGTCTCTCAGCCTTGTATTCTCCACAACCAGTGTTGTGTCTCTCAGCCTTGTGTTGTGTCTCCCAGCCTTGTATTCTCCACAACCAGTGTTGTGTCTCTCAGCCTTGTGTTGTGTCTCCCAGCCTTGTATTCTCCACAACCAGTGTTGTGTCTCCCAGCCTTGTATTCTCCACAACCAGTGTTGTGTCTCCCAGCCTTGTATTCTCCACAACCAGTGTTGTGTCTCCCAGCCTTGTATTCTCCACAACCAGTGTTGTGTCTCCCAGCCTTGTATTCTCCACAACCAGTGTTGTGTCTCTCAGCCTTGTATTCTCCACAACCAGTGTTGTGTCTCCCAGCCTTGTATTCTCCACAACCAGTGTTGTGTCTCTCAGCCTTGTATTCTCCACAACCAGTGTTGTGTCTCTCAGCCTTGTGTTGTGTCTCCCAGCCTTGTATTCTCCACAACCAGTGTTGTGTCTCTCAGCCTTGTGTTGTGTCTCCCAGCCTTGTATTCTCCACAACCAGTGTTGTGTCTCCCAGCCTTGTATTCTCCACAACCAGTGTTGTGTCTCCCAGCCTTGTATTCTCCACAACCAGTGTTGTGTCTCCCAGCCTTGTATTCTCCACAACCAGTGTTGTATCTCCCAGCCTTGTATTCTCCACAACCAGTGTTGTGTCTCTCAGCCTTGTATTCTCCACAACCAGTGTTGTGTCTCCCAGCCTTGTATTCTCCACAACCAGTGTTGTGTCTCTCAGCCCTTGTATTCTCCACAACCAGTGTTGTGTCTCTCAGCCTTGTGTTGTGTCTCCCAGCCTTGTATTCTCCACAACCAGTTTTGTGTCTCTCAGCCTTGTGTTGTGTCTCCCAGCTCTCTGTATTCTCCACAACCAGTGTTGTGTCTCCCAGCCTTGTATTCTCCACAACCAGTGTTGTGTCTCCCAGCCTTGTATTCTCCACAACCAGTGTTGTGTCTCCCAGCCTTGTATTCTCCACAACCAGTGTTGTGTCTCCCAGCCTTGTGTTGTGTCTCCCAGCCTTGTATTCTCCACAACCAGTATTGTGTCTCTCAGCCTTGTATTCTCCACAACCAGTGTTGTGTCTCCCAGCCTTGTATTCTCCACAACCAGTGTTGTATCTCCCAGCCTTGTATTCTCCACAACCAGTGTTGTGTCTCCCAGCCTTGTATTCTCCACAACCAGTGTTGTGTCTCCCAGCCTTGTATTCTCCACAACCAGTATTGTGTCTCTCAGCCTTGTGTTGTGTCTCCCAGCCTTGTATTCTCCACAACCAGTGTTGTGTCTCTCAGCCTTGTATTCTCCACAACCAGTGTTGTGTCTCCCAGCCTTGTATTCTCCACAACCAGTGTTGTGTCTCTCAGCCTTGTGTTGTGTCTCCCAGCCTTGTATTCTCCACAACCAGTGTTGTATCTCCCAGCCTTGTGTTGTGTCTCCCAGCCTTGTATTCTCCACAACCAGTGTTGTGTCTCTCAGCCTTGTGTTGTGTCTCCCAGCCTTGTATTCTCCACAACCAGTGTTGTATCTCCCAGCCTTGTGTTGTGTCTCCCAGCCTTGTATTCTCCACAACCAGTGTTGTGTCTCTCAGCCTTGTGTTGTGTCTCCCAGCCTTGTATTCTCCACAACCAGTGTTGTGTCTCCCAGCCTTGTATTCTCCACAACCAGTGTTGTGTCTCCCAGCCTTGTGTTGTGTCTCTCAGCCTTGTATTCTCCACAACCAGTGTTGTGTCTCCCAGCCTTGTATTCTCCACAACCAGTGTTGTGTCTCCCAGCCTTGTGTTGTGTCTCTCAGCCTTGTATTCTCCACAACCAGTGTTGTGTCTCCCAGCCTTGTATTCTCCACAACCAGTGTTGTGTCTCCCAGCCTTGTATTCTCCACAACCAGTGTTGTGTCTCCCAGCCTTGTGTTGTGTCTCTCAGCCTTGTATTCTCCACAACCAGTGTTGTGTCTCTCAGCCTTGTATTCTCCACAACCAGTGTTGTGTCTCCCAGCCTTGTATTCTCCACAACCAGTGTTGTGTCTCCCAGCCTTGTATTCTCCACAACCAGTGTTGTGTCTCCCAGCCTTGTATTCTCCACAACCAGTGTTGTGTCTCCCAGCCTTGTATTCTCCACAACCAGTGTTGTGTCTCTCAGCCTTGTATTCTCCACAACCAGTGTTGTGTCTCTCAGCCTTGTATTCTCCACAACCAGTGTTGTGTCTCCCAGCCTTGTATTCTCCACAACCAGTGTTGTGTCTCCCAGCCTTGTATTCTCCACAACCAGTGTTGTGTCTCCCAGCCTTGTATTCTCCACAACCAGTGTTGTGTCTCCCAGCCTTGTATTCTCCACAACCAGTGTTGTATCTCCCAGCCTTGTATTCTCCACAACCAGTGTTGTGTCTCCCAGCCT
>NC_091339.1:28947432-28952432 GCF_038502225.1 Cherax quadricarinatus
TATATATATATATATATATAATGTGAGAAGTCATGAAAGCGCTTGGAATTTAACTATTTTTTCACAGTGGTTGTTCTGCATATATATATATATATATATATATATATATATGTATATATTTAGGCCAGGGATTATTTATCTGAAATAAATTGTTTTCAAGAGGCAAAAATTGAGCTAAAGCTCTGTTATGTCAATGTTAAAAACGCTGATCACTGAACAGGTAAGCAACGTGAGGGGATAAATAAAACCCGTAGTAGAACCTGTATATATATATTTCGCTCTGAAAATGAGTCCCTCTTCAGCCTATAAAAAGGATCTCTCATTGAGACCGAAATATGTGTTTGACGTCTATGTGATATTTACCTGTTCGTCTTGAAATATTATCCACAGGTGAGGCTGGTCTACAGCTGTCGCAAACCATCTTCCTCTCTTACTACTCTGTTTACACTGCTGACGTCACTCTTCATTCACAAAAGTTTTGTTTACTACGCTCTGATGACGCTGATTGTGTTTGTGTGAGGTCAGAGATTTATATTCCACAGGTGTCAGCGAGATCTTATGGCTGTCGTTGGTAACTTTGTAGTGGTAACTTTGCTGGAAAGGCGATGATTGTGATGCCTCATTCTAGCCAAGCTGATGGAAAAGTTAATTTAAAACTGTTGTATATCACTTATTTACGTTGTTACACCACTCTGGCAACGCTGCAAGAAATAATGGAGGCTTCAGCGGGTGAACTGCTACAGTGAGTAAACTGCTACGTTGGGTGAATTGCTAGACGGTCCTTCGTTTTCCATTTGTTTACATAAGGAGGTTGGTAACCATGGTCGTGAGCTTCAATGTTCTGGAAGCAGCTGATTCTTGATGCTTTGCAAGGTAGTGCTCAAGCCTGTTTTCTGCAGCCTGGCGTTTACCAGGGGAAAGTGAACACCTGTGATCTCTGGCCAGCTGAGTATTTATGCTTTGTAACGTGTTCTGAGCTCTGCAACTCAGCCGACACAACGTCCACAACCCATTGTTGAGATGACTGACGTGCTTTGATCCCTGTTTGTTGAGTAAATGTAATCACAGTCAGGTAACCTCCTGCGCCCAGGCAGACAGTAAATGTAATCATAGCCAGGTAACTTCCTGCGCCTAGACAGACACTAAATGCAATCACAGTCAGGTAACCTCCTGCGACTAGATAGTAAATGTAATCACAGTCAGGTAACCTCCTACGTCCAGACAGACAGTAAATGTAATTATAACCAGGCAACTTCCTGCGCCCAGAGAGACAGTAAATGTAATCACAGTTTTGTAACTTCGTACGCCCAATCAGACAGTAAATGTAATCGCAGTCATCTAACTTCCTGGGCCCAGACAGACAGTAAATGTAATCATAACCAGGTAACCTCCTGCGCCCAGACACACAGAAAGGTCGATAATAATCGCTGTCTCTGTGTGTCTGTATTCACTAAAACTTCTCTATATTAATGGTTGAGGTTGAGGGACTGACACCATATATTTCACCTCAACGCTGTTTCTACCGTCTCTGGTATTAAAAAGCACCTCTGCATTCGACTAAAGAAGCTTGCGGAACGGGCGAAACGTTTCCACAATAAATATTCCAAACAGTTGCACATGTGTTTAACTCACCTAAAAATTCTCTGTCTCAGCATAAGAACATAAGAAAGAAGGAACACTGCAGCAGGCCTACTGGCCCACGTGAGGCAGGTCGAATTCTCCCACCGGCTTAACCTAGTCAGGTCAGTCACATTCACTTAAAAGAGAAGCACAGCATCTGACCTAGTATCACAAGCTAGTCAGGTCCAACTCACACTCACCCAGTTTATAAAGGTGGAGGGAGTAATGTTTTATTTGTCAGGAAAAATGTTTCCTGTAGCGAATCTTAATCAAAAGATGACCTGCTTACTTATTAAACAGCCACTGGTGCACCAGTGTCAGGTATCATCAATTAAACAACAACTTGAGTATCACTGTTGGGTATTGGTAAACTACCACAGGGGTACCAACACTGGCCAACGTTAAGAAAAAAAGAATGTATCACTTCGGCTTTTTACATCATGTTATTGGTTGAATTTTCCGTGAAACTTGGTTGGTAGGACTGAATAATAGAGCAACAATATCGGCTTAAAGGTTGACAGATAGAGATCGAAGCACAACAGTGAACACTGTCCGGGGTATTTATTATTGTCCCTCTATTATTCTCATTAATTATATGCGAGTAAACGAGGATCCTCCTTCATTTATTGCACATGTTTAAAAAACTATCTGTTTATTTTCCTAGCCTTCGCGAGGCCCCTGTCACTTCTCCATCTTTATTAAATTCATAAAAAAACAACGCATAAATTTAGAAGAATATACTTCTCGGCTCTGCTTTTGTTGAAGTTCTTTTTATTAGAGAGAGTTTTGGGAAATAACGTTTCCAACACGGATTCACAACTTGCTTAGGAACGTGAAATTAAACTAGACAGTGTGTCATTATAAAGTTGTAAGCGACTTTACAATGATCCAGGACAGACAGAATCGTTTTCCAGATTCATGAATAATTTATGAATTAGTTGTGAATTGGAAATATGTAAAGTAAAAGGACACAAGTGCAACTAATGTGACATTTATTGTGGCAACGTTTCGCTCTCCAGGAGCTTTATCAAGCTCCTGGAGAGCGAAACGTTGCTACAATAAATGTCACATTAGTTGCACTTGTGTCCTTTTACTTTACATATTGTCGGTAATTCTACCAACTTTATTACGAATTGGAAATAAATGGTATAAAATACCGACACAATGGAAATATAAACACAAATGCAGTATAATGTGATCCTTTATTGACAACGTTTCACCCACACAGTGGGCTTTTTCAAGTCACACACGGATCTACCTGGGGTTGGAAGGTACGGGAGTATTTATAGTTCAGAATGTTGAGGTCAGGTGGAGAATGCTGCATCTGATGATCTACCGGGTGAGGTTATAGAGTCTTGGGTAGCTAGGCAGGGGTATTGGACAAGTTGTGAGTAGACCTTCTGCAGTGTTCTATGTTCTTATGTGGGATAGCGATGAAGAAGTTTCATAAGAACATAAGAACATAAGAAAGGAGGAACACTGCAGCAGGCCTGTTGGCCCATACTAGGCAGGTCCTTTACAATTCATCCCACTAACAAACATTTGACCAACCCAATTTTCAATGCCACCCAAGAAACAAGCTCCAATGTGCAAGTCCCACTCAAATCCAACCCCTCCCACTCATGTACTTATCCAACCTAAATTTGAAACTACCCAAAGTCCTAGCCTCAATAACCCAACTAGGTGAAGATTGAGACACTTATGCAGCATATGGGAATCTTTATTCAGGAAACGTTTCGCCACACAGTGGCTTCATCAGTCCAATACAAAGAGGAAGGCGTAAGGAAAGGAGGAGTATGAGGTAATCAGTCCCTCAGCCTGGAGTCGATGTGTTCAGTCCATCAATCTTGTAGAATGTACAGCATAGGGCCGTAGACGTAGCTTATATACTGTAGTGAGGTGACTTGAAGCAGACGGAGGCGGGATCATAGTGGTATCATCCACTAGTCGAAGTAGGTCTTTGTCCAAAGGTTGAACAAGCGTTGAAGAATTCTATGTAAGAAGATCCCATGATGCTGCAGTGTCTGACAGTTGTGATGAATGGTTTGAAAAACCGACAAGTTGAAGATTGAGACACTTATGCAGCATATGGGAATCTTTATTCAGGAAACGTTTCGCCACACAGTGGCTTCATCAGTCCAATACAAAGAGGAAGGCGTAAGGAAAGGAGGAGTATGAGGTAATCAGTCCCTCAGCCTGGAGTCGATGTGTTCAGTCCATCAATCTTGTAGAATGTACAGCATAGGGCCGTAGACGTAGCTTATATACTGTAGTGAGGTGACTTGAAGCAGACGGAGGCGGGATCATAGTGGTATCATCCACTAGTCGAAGTAGGTCTTTGTCCAAAGGTTGAACAAGCGTTGAAGAATTCTATGTAAGAAGATCCCATGATGCTGCAGTGTCTGACAGTTGTGATGAATGGTTTGAAAAACCGACAAGTTGAAGATTGAGACACTTATGCAGCATATGGGAATCTTTATTCAGGAAACGTTTCGCCACACAGTGGCTTCATCAGTCCAATACAAAGAGGAAGGCGTAAGGAAAGGAGGAGTATGAGGTAATCAGTCCCTCAGCCTGGAGTCGATGTGTTCAGTCCATCAATCTTGTAGAATGTACAGCATAGGGCCGTAGACGTAGCTTATATACTGTAGTGAGGTGACTTGAAGCAGACGGAGGCGGGATCATAGTGGTATCATCCACTAGTCGAAGTAGGTCTTTGTCCAAAGGTTGAACAAGCGTTGAAGAATTCTATGTAAGAAGATCCCTACTTCGACTAGTGGATGATACCACTATGATCCCGCCTCCGTCTGCTTCAAGTCACCTCACTACAGTATATAAGCTACGTCTACGGCCCTATGCTGTACATTCTACAAGATTGATGGACTGAACACATCGACTCCAGGCTGAGGGACTGATTACCTCATACTCCTCCTTTCCTTACGCCTTCCTCTTTGTATTGGACTGATGAAGCCACTGTGTGGCGAAACGTTTCCTGAATAAAGATTCCCATATGCTGCATAAGTGTCTCAATCTTCAACTTGTCGGTTTTTCAAACCATTCATCACAACTGTCAGACACTGCAGCATCATGGGATCTTCTTACATAGAATTCTTCAACGCTTGTTCAACCTTTGGACAAAGACCTACTTCGACTAGTGGATGATACCACTATGATCCCGCCTCCGTCTGCTTCAAGTCACCTCACTACAGTATATAAGCTACGTCTACGGCCCTATGCTGTACATTCTACAAGATTGATGGACTGAACACATCGACTCCAGGCTGAGGGACTGATTACCTCATACTCCTCCTTTCCTTACGCCTTCCTCTTTGTATTGGACTGATGAAGCCACTGTGTGGCGAAACGTTTCCTGAATAAAG
>NC_091339.1:28957432-28977432 GCF_038502225.1 Cherax quadricarinatus
AGGCTTACTGCATCTCCTAGCGGTAGGCAACAACAGGTTCCTGTTATGCTAGGAGTGGTTGCTGCTGGAGAACCTAACATAAATCTTGACTATGGCTCAGGAAGGTTCAAAGCATAGTACCAGAGAGAGAGAGAGAGAGAGAGAGAGAGAGAGAGAGAGAGAGAGAGAGAGAGAGAGAGAGAGAGAGAGAGAGAGAGAGAGAGAGAGAGAGAGAGAGAGAGAGAGAGAGAATGAGAGAGAGCAAGACTTGCCACCATTTCTCGTGATGTAGCTAGACAGTCCCAGGACCGTAGGTACATTACTGCATTGTGCTGCCCAGGTCTTATTCACTTATCCTGTCTCGCCACACTGCCACACCACCACACTACCACACCACCACACCACCACCACACCACCACCACACCACCACCACACCATACCACCACACCATGTTGACAACAAAATACATAAAAGAGATAGGATGTATATTTCCACTTCCAACTGACGACCAAAGTTAAAGGTCGTAACATGCAGCTGCTCTCTTTTACGCATTATATTGTCAACATGCAAGTGTTCTCTCAGCATTGACAGGTGTTCATTACACTCCATTATATATATAAATATATATATATATATATATATATATATATATATATATATATATATATATATATATATATATATATATATATATATATATATATATATATATATGCAAAACAACCACTGTGAAAGAATAGAGAAGTTCCAAGCGCTTTCGTGACTACTCACATTATCAAGGAACAATGAAAGTAAAGCATCATTGTTCCTTGATAATGTGAGCAGTCACGAAAGCGCTTGGAACTTCTCTATTCTTTCACAGTGGTTGTTTTGCATATTCTGAAATCACCTGTTTACTGTGATCTTATTGCAGATATATATATATATATATATATATATATATATATATATATATATATATATATATATATATATATATATATATATATATGGAAAGGAACCACCTCAAGAACTGGATTGGGGATCCTTATCCTCAGAGAAGAGAATAAACGTACCTCAGGGAAAGCTCAAGGTTCTCCCCGGAGCCAAATAGGGGCCGAATGGGTAAAACTTGCGATTTTGGCTTAATAGTAACGCTCTTCTTGCCGAATAAGGCTAGTGAAATTTGTGTTTGCAATAATTTTGCAAAAATCATTCTGAACCTAACGAATAAAATATATTTCCTTGTGTTTGTTTATAATTAAATTACAGTAAGCATATCTAATATATTTTTAGTTGGATTAGACTAAATTAAACTGCACTTATTATTATAAGGTTAGGTCAGTTTTCTGAGGTACTTTTGGTACAAAATTATTAACTTTACATTAACATAAATGAAAAAAATATATATCTTTAAACGTATAAGAGAAAATTTTAGAAAGGGCTTATTTTTAAATGAGTTCTTGCTAACTGACCAGGTTTTACCTATTCGGCACGACATATATATATGAATTGAAGCCTTAAAGAAAGTTTATTTTCAGCGTGACGACCAAATATAGGGATTAAAACTGCCAGGAAGTTATTTGTCTCTGTCAATGATGCAATCAATCTTAGTCACAATAGCTCTCTCTCTCTCTCTCTCTCTCTCTCTCTCTTTCTCTCTCTCTCCCCCTCTCCCCCCAATCAAAACTGGTTCCCCGGCCCCTCTCTTGAAACCCGGCAAGTACAATTCAATCAGGCAGAAGCCAGATGTAATTAAAGCCAGAAATGGATACAAATTCAGAGCGGAGCATATCTTTGTTGAGTCGAATTATTATCTCCAAACGACAAAAGGTCAAAGGGGGAACTCAAATGAGAGTCCGAATGTCATTTTGTGGCCACAGATCTGTGTGTGTGTGTGTGTGTGTGTGTTTGTGAGTGAGAGAGAGAGAGATAGTTATTATATATGTATAATTTCTTTATTGCAGTTACAGCAATAAATCATATTTTGATTTCCCAGATTTTATAACAACATATTCATGGTTTAAATTTTGAAAGTTGCCGATTGGTTTGGCACACAATAGATCCTCACGGATTCCAGCACTTCGATTAAGCACACGAGATGATAATAAATGTTTCACAGCATCTGCATTACTTGTGTCTCAGTTGGCGACTCTTCTTTCTCGTGTCGTGTTTACCTTTGCAGGTGCACAGTAATCCACTTTGTGCGTATGTTTGTACTCACCTAGTTGTGGTTGCAGGGGTCGATTCACAGCTCCTGGCCCCTGTGTGTGTGTGTGTGTGTGTGTGTGTGTGTACTCACCCATTTGTGGTTTCGTGTGTGTGTTTGAGGATGAGGGAGAAGATTGGTTATAGCATGTCAGCATACCTATTGTTCCTTCTTATTGTTCCAGTTACACTTTTGTGATTTGCATGTTTTCCTTTCATCCGTAATAGGTATTCACATCATATCGTGTTCTGTCATGTCATATTTCATTATGCTACATACTGACATGACATAGGATGCCAGAGTCAATATCACTTAAAAGAAAATGTCATACCATATCTCATCTCATCTCAGGTTTCAATTCTTCCATGTCAAATTACATACCGTACTACATGTCATGCATCATGCAACATTATATCATTGCATGTCATATGACAGGGTGTCACGTCACGTAGCATGACATGTGTTATATCGTTACGTTCTGTGATATATTGGACCATTTAGTACATTTCACATTCTGACAAAAAAAATATTTTAAACAAATTTCGCAATAATTGCAACAGTATTGTTCGGCCAATTTATAATTATTAAACGAACGGCGCCAGCAATATAATTATTTCTGTCTTCCAGAAGAGTTATTCAGTTTTTATTCTTTTTTATATGTTCAATTAAAAACACCAGACAACAAAATTTCTAAAATTTGCATTGAGTTAAGGAGCCAAATTCTTTGTTTTTAGTTAATTTTGATGTCCTGGTCACGAGTCTGAGTTTTTATTGTTTATTACGTAAGTTTAATCTTCAATTCTTATGATCAATATTTTGGGTAGTTAAGTTTGAGGAACCACATGATTTATGTTACCTAACAATAACAGTTACTATATTAGGCATAGACATTAAGTCGTGGTGCAGCCAATGACTTTAAGGGTGTATCAGTGTAGTGGAGGGAAGGCTTGGTTGGGGTCGTCCTATGAATGGATGGAGGGAGGTGGGGGTAAAGGAGGTTTTGTGTGCAAAAGGCTTGTACATCCAGCAGGCAAGTGTGAATGTGTTAGATGGGAGTGAGTGAAGGCAAATGGTTTTTGGGAACTGACGAACTTTTGGAGTGTGAACAGGGTAAGGGATTCAGGGAAACCGGTTAGCCGGACTTGAGTCCTGGAGGTGGAAGTACAGTGCCTGCACTTTAAAGGAGGACTGGGGATATTTCCTGTTTGGAGGGACATCTGAACTGTCCCATCTATACGCCTTTGGGTGTCATTACTAGCAATAAGGTAAAATTTACACGTATTTTAGCTAAAAAATAGAAAATCATTCCCGTCCCTTTCTGTAGCTTCATTCATCAGACACTTTTTGGCAGTCTTCTTGAACTCTTTCATGCTATGACTGGCTTTGACATGTGCAGGTAGTCTGTTCCATTCCTTTATTGCTGTACAATAAAAGGTGTTTGACGCCTGGCCACTGACTGTGGGTACTACAAAGTTGTGCTCTCTCCCCCTAGTACTATGATTGCTTTGGTTCCCAACCTTGAGAAAATTGACAGCAAGATATTCTGGACACTGTTCGTGAGCAATTTTATAAACATGATTTAGCTTCAGTTGTTTTACTCTGTCTTCAACATTCAGCATATCCAACTGCTGTAATTCATCCTGGCCTACATGTTCTCTTGGTCCCAGCCCCAGGATGAATCTTACGATTTTGTTCTGGGTAATTTGCAGTCTATCTTTCAGTTTTTTTTTTCAAGGCAGAGTACCATGAAGAGCAAGCGTAATCCATATGACATTGTATAAGGGCTAGACATAGGGTCCTGCGAGCCTCAGTAGGTAGACACTGTGCTTGTCTATACAGGAACTTCAGTTTGGCATTCACTTTCTTTACTACACTGTTCCCTATCAATTCTCTTGACATGCATGGGTCAAAGGGGATTCCCAGATATTTTACTGATGAAACCAAAGTGATGGACTCCCCATTACACTGAACATTAAAATTATTTACCCTTCTCAGTTTATGTTTCGTTCCAAAGAGAATGGCTTCAGTTTTCCCTAGGTGTAATGATAGTTTGTTGTCTACTAATCATTTGCTGCAGGACTCCAGTTCCAGTGTTAAAACATTAGCAATATCTTGTGGGTCTTTACCTGTCACTAAAAGAGCACTGTCATCTGCATACAGTAGGAGTTTGCACTTGACACTGATAGGCATATCATTGACATAACATAAGAATAATAAGGGACCCAGAATACTACCTTGGGGAACTCCACATGTTATCGGCAGGGGTTCTGATTCCGTTTTGTTGATTTTGACTATTTGTCTCCTGTTGCTAAGGTAGGACTTAAACCAGTCTACAGAACCTATACCGATAGCTTGAAGTTTCTTACATAATATATTGTGGTTGACAGTATCGAAGGCCTTTTGCAGGTCTAAGGTTACCATACCTATGAGATTCCCTTTTGACATTTCAGTTCTCAGGTAATCCATCAGATTAATAAGAGAGGTATCGGTTGAGTAGGATCTTCTAAAGCCCGATTGATAGCTATGGAGAATGCTGTTGTCATTAAGGTACTTAACTACTTGAGAATACACCGCCCTCTCCAGAATTTTAGATATTATACTGAGTATACTAACAGGTCTATAGTTGCTTACATCAGACCTATTATTTTTCTTGAAGATAGGAGTAACTCTGGCCTCCTTGAATCCCTCCAGTACGGTATTAGTGGTGATTGATAGATTTATTATGTGAGCAATAGGGATTGACAGTTCAGAAGCACCATCTTTTAGGAACTTAGACGGGATGTTATCAGGGCCTGTGCTCTTAGTTGGGTTTAACCTGCTTAGTTCTTTTTGAATGAAGTCATGAGATACACTTACTAGTTGACAACTGTTTGGGGTTACCTCTTTATTGGTATAGTATGTTTGAAACTTATCAGAGTCTGTGTTAAAGGTATTTGATGCAGCTGGTAGTTTACTTACTAGTGTTGATGCAACAGATGTGTAGTAGGAATTAAAGCAATTTGCCACCTTAGATGTTTCGTGGCATACCTCATTATCGATAGTGAGTACTATGTTAGACCTATCTACTGGCTTATGGCTATACCCCAACTGTTTTAGTTTTTGCCAGAGCTTTCTGGGGTTATGCTTATACTCTTCAATTTTTGAGCAGTAGTGCTTTGCCTTTGCTCCTTTTATAAGTCTCTGTACTCTGTTCCTCACCCTTTGGAATTCATTTAGTGCTGCAATATCCTGTCTGTTTGCTTTAAATCTTTTTAGCAGCTGGTCTCTGAATTTCATATTATCTAATATCTCAGTAGTCATCCAGGGTTCAGTTCTTCGTTTAATCCTAACCTCTTTAACTGGTGCAATATTATTAAGAATGGTAGTGAACATTGTTTTGAATTTTTCCCAGGCATCGTTTACGTCCATGCAACTTGTCATCTCTTTCCAGTCACAATTGTGTAGCCTATTTACCAGTGTTTCTTTACTGTAGTTTCTAGTTGACCTCATTTTTATTGTCCTGTGTAGGCCTATCCTATCCCTAGTGATTTTCCTGGTGCAGTAAATGATGAAATGATCACTAAGACCTGTGGTAATGACGCCTGACTGACTAATGTTCTCAGTGCGGTTACAAAGTATGTGGTCAATTAGGGTGGCTGAGAACTGTGTGATCCGGGTTGGTGTATTAATTAGTTGAGTGTAGCTATTTAATCCTAGAATTTGCTTATACCTTTTGCATAGCCCGTTATTTTGCTGCTGAAAACAGATATTGAAGTCGCCCAGTATTATTGTCTAGCAATTGTTTTCAACTCCGGACAAGACTCTGGAGAAGTCTTCTAAGAACTGGTCCTGGGTAGGAGGGCGGTAACTAGTTCCTACTAAGATGGGTTTGGTCTTGGGAAGCAGCACTTCAAACCATAGAATCTCCAGTTTATTGTTATTTAAATCAGGTCTTGGGTTGTAAGCTGTCATTTCTAATGTAGGCACATACTCCACCACCCTTTCTGTTCCTATCTAAGCGTTTTATATTGTAACCTTCTATTTTGACCTCGTCGTCAGTCACCGTATCATCCAACCAAGATTCAGAGATGGTTATAACTGCCGCCCTAATTTTGTTAGCTAGAATCCTAATCTCTGCCAGTTTAGGAAGAAGTGATCTTGCATTGACATGAATAAAGTGAAGGCCTGTTTTCATAAAACAATCATAATCATCAATATATGGCAATGGGTCATTTGTATTAAAATTAGGTAAATCAATGTCATCACTGCTAAAGGGTAACTGTGCCAAAGTGCATTTGTTACACACAAAATGAATTCTGGCACCGTTGCTATAATTGTACATACATCCATCATGCACCCACCCCTTACATATTTTACATAAGGTGCCTTTTCTGTTTTTCATGCGTACTTTAGTACAGTGTATGCACCTGTTTGGTAGTGTTTGAGATAATAATGGCTGTATTGTCTCACATTGACCTATGTATGCATTACATATGGAGTTAAGGTTATCATCCCTAGCTACTAGACCGTCATTATCGCCGTCATTTATCTGTCTGTTTTGCCTCTTCACAATAGTTTGAGGTCCTGGATTAATTTGGATATCACCACTTAAGAGCGCTACAATAAGAGCTGTGTGCCACTGTTTTTGTTTGGGTATGCGGTGTTGCCATACCTTGCAGCGATAATGAGGTTTACTTTTCTGGTAGGATGGCAACTGTTGGGCTTTTACTGTCCAGGGCGCTGTTACTCCATTCACCTTTTCCAGCCCCCATGAATGATTTCTTTCTTCATGGAATTGAAGAAGAAGTATAAATATAATTATGGCAGCCTGTACCCCTCTAATGCCTGCCATTTTCACTCTTCGCTCTTTTACTCATATACAATAATATTTATTTCTCTTTTCCAGTCCCTAGTACACTTAGTATCTGCTTTAGCAATCACACTGAATTACTAGTAAAATTTCCTTCAAAAAACTTTTTCCTCTTCAAAACCCTCTTCACTGCTCACTTTTCCCTTAACTTCACAAAACCCTTACAGTTAACCTCTTCAAAACCCTCTTCACTGCTCACTTTTCCCTTAACTTCACAAAACCTTTACAGTTAACCTCTTATTACACACTCCCCTACCCACCTCACTTCACAGTCTGGCTTCACCAATTAACTTCTAACTCCTTTCCATTCTGGTAGACCAGAAAGGTTTAATCAATGGTTTTATCCTTCCAAATCCCCCTCAATTCCATTTATCGGGGGTTGTGTCGTGTTGTTGTCTCCTGACCTGGTCTGCTGACTCAGCCATTTTTAAAACGCTGAGGGGAGTAACGCCACCTACAACCTCACTTTCCTTGAGTTTATAGATATATTTGGCTTTTTCTGCTGTGATTCTCTCACTGTACACTGGTCAGCTGAATATAGGTCAGCTACTAAAACATTAACCTTGACTA
The DNA here is from genome assembly GCF_038502225.1 of Cherax quadricarinatus. Classification (NCBI taxonomy): domain Eukaryota; kingdom Metazoa; phylum Arthropoda; class Malacostraca; order Decapoda; family Parastacidae; genus Cherax; species Cherax quadricarinatus. The sequence goes on from NC_091339.1 coordinate 28,965,019, forward strand.
TTTAACTATTCACTTCTTTCCCACGACTGGCACTGAGGGATAACCATCCTATACCTTGGAGTTTTGTACTGTTGATTTGACGATGACTCCTGTGTTTCCCTCTCGTTAGCACTGGTACAGGTGATATAATGGTGGTACAGATATGATGCTACTGTCAACAGATGAACGTCAGCAAAGATGAGAATTTCACTTCGCTAGTTGTACCTCTGGCAGTAGCTGCTGTTTGGATGCCGGTCAGCTATGTTTAAAGGCTCAATTCTTTCCCTCGTTAGGCACTGAAGAAAAAAATCCTAGAGACCTGTCATTTCCTGGGAGATTTAGTTGATCAGGTTTTCTGCCACGTTATCTTCCCGTTAAACACTGGTGCAGTTGATATGGAGGTCAGTTATTTCATTGTAGTGGAAAACGTCTCGTGTCTGGTTCACGTCTGGCAGCAGGTCTGGTACTTGAATGCCGGTCCCTCTTCTGTCATATTTAGTCCATTTCGTTGTCGTCACCGTCAGTTTTTATGTCACTATAGTTTACTTGCATGTTGTTGCAGCAGTACTTGCAAATTTGGCCATCACTGGAGTTCGGATAGGCCCAGGGGACGGCAAGATATATGAGCAGCCTTGTTGCTGCTTGCTGTGCCTGCAGCTGCAGCATCGTGTTCAGTGTTGAGCACCAGTGTCCACCAGTAGTCCACCATCGTGTTTAGTGCTGAGCACCAGTGTCCACCAGTAGTCCGCCATCGTGGTCAGTGTTGAGCACCAGTGTTCACCAGTAGTCCACCATCGTGTTCAGTGTTGAGCACGAGTGTTCTCCAGTAGTCCAAAAACGTGTTCAGTGTTGAGCACCAGTGTCCACCAGTAGTCCTCCATCGTGTTCAGTGTTGAGCACCAGTGTCCACGAGTAGTCCACCATCGTGTTCAGTGTTGAGCACCAGTGTCCACCAGTAGTCCACCATCGTGTTCAGTGTTGAGCACCAGTGTCCACCACTAGTCCACCATCGTGTTCAGCGTTGAGCACCAGTGTCCACCAGTAGTCCACCATCGTGTTCAGCGTTGAGCACCAGTGTTCACCAGTAGTCCACCATCGTGTTTAGTGCTGAGCACCAGTGTCCATCAATAGTCCACCATCGTGTTCAGTGTTGAGCACCAGTGTCCACCAGTAGTCCACCATCGTGTTCAGTGTTGAGCACCAGTGTCCACCAGTAGTCCACCATCGTGTTCAGTGTTGAGCACCAGTGTCCACCAGTAGTCCACCATCGTGTTCAGTGTTGAGCACCAGTGTCCACCAGTAGTCCACCATCAAACTGAGCGTCAAGATTTTCCCTGACATTACTTCTCCATAATGACTGTCTTGGGAAAATTATTTCACAGTAACTATACGTGCTGAACAAAATCTAAATTTAGAATCAAATTTTGCGTCCCAAAATTAGTTACAAACATATTTTTAAGTTTAAACTGAAAGCATTGTTGTCCAGTGTAATCTTTTCATCAGTATATTGTTTCATTTATAATGCATTTGTGTATTTATAATGTATCCATATTGTATTCAGGTATTTGGGAGTGAACTTGTCGATGGATGGATCTGTGAAGGATGATGTGAAGCAAAGAACTGACGAGAGCACTAAGGTGGAGACACAACTTTAACAATGAAATAAAAAAAAAGGGGGGATTTACCAGATTATAGCTTTACCAACACTGATGCATGGGTGTGAAGTATGGGTTTTAAACGTTAGAGTAGATATCAGGTTTGAGAAAAAGGTGTGTTTTGAATATATATATATATATATATATATATATATATATATATATATATATATATATATATATATATATATATATATATATATATATATATATATATACCTGAATGGCAGTCTCCATTTCAAAGTTATATAAATCATACCACACTCCTAACTAACGAATCCAGTGATGAAGTTATATTAACATCAGAAATCTAAGTACCAACAGACACACTAAATCATCAGCAGACACACTAACGCACCATCAGACACACCACCAGACACATTAACGCACCACTAGATATACTAACGCACCACCAGACACACTAACCCACCACCAGACGCAGATCTTAAGGCGGGAGAGAAATGAGTTTACAAATTCTTTGGACTTGTTCAAGTAACCCAGACAGAGATGTTTGTGAGTGACGACCCCTGGCTCTGTTGTGTCTGTCTCTGTCCTCCTGGCTGTCTGTCTGTCTGTCTGTCTGTCTGTCTCTGTCTGTGTGTGTGCATGTGGTGTGTGTGTGTGTGTGTGTGTGTGTGTGTGTGTGTGTGTGTGTGTGTGTGTGCGTGTGTATGTTTCTGTCTGTCTGTCTGTCTGTCTGTCTGTCTGTCTGTCTGTCTGTCTCTCTCTCTCTCTCTCTCTCTCTCTCTCTCTCTCTCTCTCTCTCTCTCTCTCTCTCTCTCTCTCTCTCTCTCTCTCTCTCTCTCTCTCTCTCTCTCTCTCTCTCTCTATTTTTCACTGAATGCTTCAACAATGTTAAGTAAAAAATGTTGTGTATGTAATCCAATGACCTCCTTTGAGTTTCCATACAATCTTGTATTCTGTATATTCCCTTGTACTTCCATTTACTCTCACGTTTATCTATACATTATTATGTACTCTCTTGTACATCCGTATCTCCGTCTTATTTCCTTTTACATATTTTATTCTGATTTTTTTATTTCTGAAGAAGATCACTCTTAGTCAAAGCGTTTAGTAAAGTGGTAACCCTTGACGGAGACCCTTCAAGTCTTGCAGGAGACCACGGTAGTTGGCCTTGACGGAGACCCTTGAAGTCTTGCAGGAGACCAGGGTAGTTGGCTTTGACGGAGACCCTGGAGTCTTGCAGGAGACCAGGGTGGTTGGCCTTGACGGAGACCCTTGAAGTCTTGCAGGAGACCACGGTAGTTCGCCTTGACGGAGACCCTTGAAGTCTTGCAGGAGACCAGGGTAGTTGGCCTTGACGGAGACCCTTGAAGTCTTGCAGGAGACCACGGTAGTTGGCCTTGACGGAGACCCTTGAAGTCTTGCAGGAGACCACGGTAGTTGGCCTTGACGGAGACCCTGGAAGTCTTACAGGAGACCACAGTGGTTGGCCTTGACGGTGACCCTTAAAGTCTTGCAGGAGACCACGGTAGTTGGCCTTGACTGAGACCCTGGAAGTCTTGCAGGAGACCATGGAAGTTGGCCTTGACGGAGACCCTGGAAGTCTTGCAGGAGACCACGGTAGTTGGCCTTGACGGAGACCCTTGAAGTCTTGCAGGAGACCACGGTAGTTGGCCTTGACGGAGATCCTTGAAGTCTTACAGGAGACCACGGTAGTTGGCCTTGACGGAGACCCTTGAAGTCTTGCAGGAGACCACGGTAGTTGGCCTTGACGGAGACCCTTGAAGTCTTGTAGGAGACCACGGTAGTTGGCCTTGACGGAGACCCTTGAAGTCTTGCAGGAGACCACGGTTGTTGGCCTTGACGGAGATCCTTGAAGTCTTGCAGGAGACCACGATAGTTGGCCTTGACGGAGACCCTTGAAGTCTTGCAGAAGACCACGGTAGTTGGCCTTGACGGAGGCCCTTGAAGTCTTGCAGGAGACCACGGTAGTTGGCCTTGACGGAGACCCTTGAAGTCTTGCAGGAGACCATGGTAGTTGGCCTTGACGGAGATCCTTGAAGTCTTGCAGGAGACCACGGTAGTTGGCCTTGACGGAGACCCTTGAAGTCTTGCAGGAGACCACGGTAGTTGGCCTTGACGGAGACCCTTGAAGTCTTGCAGGAGACCACGGTAGTTGGCCTTGACGGAGACCCTTGAAGTCTTGCAGGAGACCACGGTAGTTGGCCTTGACGGAGATCCTTGAAGTCTTGCAGGAGACCACGATAGTTGGCTTTGACGGAGACCCTTGAAGTCTTGCAGAAGACCACGGTAGTTGGCCTTGACGGAGGCCCTTGAAGTCTTGCAGGAGACCACGGTAGTTGGCCTTGACGGAGACCCTTGAAGTCTTGCAGGAGACCATGGTAGTTGGCCTTGACGGAGATCCTTGAAGTCTTGCAGGAGACCACGGTAGTTGGCCTTGACGGAGACCCTTGAAGTCTTGCAGGAGACCACGGTAGTTGGCCTTGACGGAGACCCTTGAAGTCTTGCAGGAGACCAGGGTAGTTGGCCTTGACGGAGACCCTGGAGTCTTGCAGGAGACCAGGGTGGTTGGCCTTGACGGAGACCCTTGAAGTCTTGCAGGAGACCACGGTAGTTGGCCTTGACGGAGACCCTTGAAGTCTTGCAGGAGACCACGGTAGTTGGCCTTGACGGAGACCCTGGAAGTCTTGCAGGAGACCAGGGTAGTTGGCCTTGACGGAGACCCTGGAGTCTTGCAGGAGACCAGGGTGGTTGGCCTTGACGGAGACCCTTGAAGTCTTGCAGGAGACCACGGTAGTTGGCCTTGACGGAGACCCTTGAAGTCTTGCAGGAGACCAGGGTAGTTGGCCTTGACGGAGACCCTTGAAGTCTTGCAGGAGACCACGGTAGTTGGCCTTGACGGAGACCCTTGAAGTCTTGCAGGAGACCACGGTAGTTGGCCTTGAGGGAGACCCTGGAAGTCTTACAGGAGACCACAGTGGTTGGCCTTGACGGTGACCCTTAAAGTCTTGCAGGAGACCACGGTAGTTGGCCTTGACTGAGACCCTGGAAGTCTTGCAGGAGACCATGGAAGTTGGCCTTGACGGAGACCCTGGAAGTCTTGCAGGAGACCACGGTAGTTGGCCTTGACGGAGACCCTTGAAGTCTTGCAGGAGACCACGGTAGTTGGCCTTGACGGAGACCCTTGAAGTCTTGCAGGAGACCACGGTAGTTGGCCTTGACGGAGACCCTGGAAGTCTTGCAGGAGACCACGGTAGTTGGCCTTGACGGAGACCCTTGAAGTCTTGTAGGAGACCACGGTAGTTGGCCTTGACGGAGACCCTTGAAGTCTTGCAGGAGACCACGGTTGTTGGCCTTGACGGAGATCCTTGAAGTCTTGCAGGAGACCACGATAGTTGGCCTTGACGGAGACCCTTGAAGTCTTGCAGAAGACCACGGTAGTTGGCCTTGACGGAGGCCCTTGAAGTCTTGCAGGAGACCACGGTAATTGGCCTTGACGGAGACCCTTGAAGTCTTGCAGGAGACCATGGTAGTTGGCCTTGACGGAGATCCTTGAAGTCTTGCAGGAGACCACGGTAGTTGGCCTTGACGGAGACCCTTGAAGTCTTGCAGGAGACCACGGTAGTTGGCCTTGACGGAGACCCTGGAAGTCTTGCAGGAGACCACGGTTGTTGGCCTTGACGGAGATCCTTGAAGTCTTGCAGGAGACCACGATAGTTGGCTTTGACGGAGACCCTTGAAGTCTTGCAGAAGACCACGGTAGTTGGCCTTGACGGAGGCCCTTGAAGTCTTGCAGGAGACCACGGTAGTTGGCCTTGACGAAGACCCTGGAAGTCTTGCAGGAGACCATGGTAGTTGGCCTTGACGGAGACCCTTGAAGTCTTGCAGGAGACCACGGTAGTTGGCCTTGACGGAGACCCTTGAAGTCTTGCAGGAGACCACGGTAGTTGGCCTTGACGGAGACCCTTGAAGTCTTGCAGGAGACCACGGTAGTTGGCCTTGACTGAGACCCTGGAAGTCTTGCAGGAGACCATGGTAGTTGGCCTTGACGGAGACCCTGGAAGTCTTGCAGGAGACCACGGTAGTTGGCCTTGACGGAGACCCTTGAAGTCTTGCAGGAGACCACGGTAGTTGGCCTTGACGGAGACCCTGGAAGTCTTGCAGGAGACCAGGGTAGTTGGCCTTGACGGAGACCCTGGAAGTCTTGCAGGAGACCACGGTAGTTGGCCTTGACGGAGACCCTGGAAGTCTTGCAGGAGACCACGGTAGTTGGCCTTGACGGAGACCCTGGAAGTCTTGCAGGAGACCATGGTAGTTGGTCTTAACAGAGACCTGTAGCTCTGGATGGGTGGACTCGTCCACCACGTCCAAGATAAAAGTGTTTTATTTTTTTTTAGATGAAAAGCCATCGAGGCAGGAAAGTTAGGCGGTCATGCTGGGTATCTGCTCAGAGTCCGACTGTGTCGCTTCTATTGGCAGACAAACTTATTGTTCTTGCTGCGTTGTAGTCTTCTTGACGTGTCTCTCTCTCTCTTTGTCCCTCTCTTCCCAGCTCTCTTTTTCCCTCTCTCTTTCTTTCCTACATGTCACTTCCAGCTCTCTCTTCCACCTCTCATATCCTCTCTTTCTCAATTATCTTTCTCTTCTCTTCCTCTCCCTGTGATATGCCACTGCCTCTCTACCTTCAACCTCAATATTTTCTATTTTCACACTTTTCTTCCTACTCTCTCTTTTCCTCCCATATCTCACCTCTCCTTCCTCCTCACACATCCTCTCTTCTCCTCAACTCTCTCCTCTCTCTCTCCCCCTTCCATACCTCTCCTCTTACTCTCCCTTTATATTCACAAATCCTATTCTACCTTCCTCCTCTCCCTCCCACCTCCTGCTGTGTCTTCTGTCCCCTCCCACCCATTACTCTTCACCCCACACTGTCTCTCCTTCACTCCCCCCTCACACACACATCAGCCCAAGAAACAGACACCGTGGCGTCCCTGCTGCCTCCCAAACTTAGTATTGACTCCCTCCTAAGGGGATTCTGAGCCTGTATCCCATATGTATTTTGCGCCTCCGCCGCCAACACTTATTCTTGTCCTGTGTTGTGATGCTTCGCTTATCATACTGTAATATTGTGTGTCCTCCCTCCCTCCCTGCTGCTCTGTGGGACGGGGTGTGGGCAGGAAGGAGAGGGAGAAAAGGGAGAGGGAAAGAGGAAAGATGAAAGAGAATAGAAAGAGAGGAGGGTTGTAGAGGAAGGAGAAGGAGGTAAATAATGGGAAGATGAGGGGGTTGTAGAGAAGGAAGGTTAAGAAAGGAGACATGGAAAAGAAAATAAACTTAAAGAAAACAGCGAGAGCAGGAGAAGAGAAGAGGAAGATGTGGATAAGGAAAGATAAATGATGGAGAAGGTAAGACCTTTCTTCACTGATGAGATTTAGGATGTATTTTTAGTGTACTTACCTGGTCGAGACTGCTGGGATCGAACCTTGCGTCTCAGTTACTCACAAACGATAACAATACATTTATGTCTTCATGGAGCCTATCATACTTATTTCTAAAAAAATTTATGGAATCTTCGTTCACCACTGCCTTGTTCAGATTGTTCTGCATGCTAACCAGCCTCGGAATGAGGAGTATTTCTTGGCGTTTCTGCGTCTCATCTAAGTCCTTAACTTTTATTCACGCCCCCTTGTGCCCAGTCCCCTCTTTTTAAAACTGTCTCAGTCCGTTGCATCAAATCCTCTTACCATCTTGTACGTCGTAATCATGTCTCCCTCTGTTCTCCGTTTGGTATTGTATGTCTGGACATGAGTCTCGATATGATCTCTAGATTTTTACACCCTTTGTTTAGATGAAGGCTTCTTGCCGGTGCTGCATACTCTAGGGCAGGCCTGACCTACTTCAAGTACTGTGCATTGAACAACTGTTTAGGTAACTGAATGCTGTTTTTAAGTTAACAGAAGCGGAGACGACATCGTGATCACTCTGATGAGCGCCTCAGATGATATACCCTGTGCAATGTTTACCCCAAGATCTGTACCCTTGGATGTGACTTGTAGCTGTTGTTCCTCTGTTCACCATATCCTAACCATGTCCCAATGCTCCTTGTCTTTATCTCTCTTCATCAAGTTGATTGGTAAATGAAGTTTGAAATCTGTCTACTACACAATGGCCATGAAGGCTGCATGTCTCTTGCTCACCACCAATCCCCAAAAAAATTTAACCCCTTAAAAATCAATAATTAAAATATGTCTCGGCATATATACACAGAGAGATATACACATCTTAGTGTATATCCTGAGTCTACATTCTCGCCTTTTTAGAAATGTAGGTTTTGAAGTGGTTTAAGTATTTTAGTGTTTTAGTAAATTAGTGTTTGCGCATTATAGTTATTTTTTTGTAATCTAGAGTTTTTTTGTTTGTTTGTTTCGAGTTTTCTACGGTTTAGTTATATGAGAAATATTTAGTGACCTCAGTTGTTCACAGGTTTAGTTTTCCTACAGAGATTTTTCCCTATAGAAGTTTTTCTTTAGAGGTTTTCCTACAGAAGTTTTAATACCGACACACACACACACACACACACACACACACACACACACACACACACACATACACACTTACATTTCATCATACCTGGAATACCAGTCGTGACATTCTTCGGCCTGTCTCCATATCTGAGTGTCCTATAGCATGACAGAAGGCTGAGTGTCCCTTCACCCGTCACCCTCTCCATCTCTCCATCTCTCCATCTCCCCCTCTTCTCTCTCTCTCTCTGTCACACACATACACACAGTAATCCACACATAAATGTATCCAAAGAGAGAGAGAGATAACGAGAGAGAGAGAGAGAGAGATATAACGAGAGAGAGATATAACGAGAGAGAGAGAGAGAGAGAGAGAGAGAGAGAGAGAGAGAGAGAGAGAGAGAGAGAGAGAGAGAGAGAGAGAGAGAGAGAGAGAGAGAGCAGTCGCTCCCTGTCTGCAAAATCCTTTACGAGAGAGCACTCTGCAGAATAGCCTGACCTGCCTTTTATCTGCCACTTCTGGACGAGCTGGAGAACAGCACAAGGCGCCTCATCTTCAGTCCTCAACCCGGCCTGTTGGCCGCTGTTATTACAGCAGCAGAAGCAGCAGCAGAAGCACAGCCTTCAACACCTGTGAGATGTAAGGCCTTTGCTCTTATTCACTGAGGTTTGAAACCATGGCAAGACGGCCCTCAAACCAGCAGGCCAGTGCGCTATCCACTGTACCATGCCAGCTTAATATGCTCCAGCTGACTAAGTGGATTTCTATGGCCCTAATTAGATTACCTTCCTTTTCCCATGCGCTTATGTACCCTTGCATGTATAGCAACTCCGAAAATATGTGTGTGTGTGTGTGTGTGTGTGTGTGTGTAGCTTTATCCTCTGTCTCCTGGTGTGAGACAGCACAAATGCTGCTCAACCACAAAACGTAACAATAGTTACAATCTGATTTCTTGATTTTGTCTTTGAGTTGTGATGAGTCTTATTACTGAGAGTTTTACAAGACTCATCTTTGCATCAAACCTGATTGCTTCTCATTTCCAAAGAGCTGTATGTTTCTTACAGATTTAGCGCTTCCTAAGGAATATAATAATTAAGAATTTCACCCTTCACGTTCTTCTTAGAGCGTCAGGTTTCCACTGGCCCTAAAGTATGTTACAACCCAGGATAGTTTCTAGAAGCACCTCACATCGCCAGACTCTCTCGTGCCTCTGTCTGGTTCAAACCATATCAGTTCTGCCTTTCTAAAAGGATATTCTATAAATACATAAGGGAGAGTGTTCTTATACTCTTTCGAAATCTATATTCACTACTGTATTAGACTTAACCTGACTCTGAACTGTGTGTATATGGATTGTCCTAACGTTCTGGTGGAGGGAATACATGTTAAAAGGGAAAAATGTTTATTGCGTATTCTTTCTTTCTCATTTTCTAATTCCTTATTGACTACACGAAAAGCTGGGTCACAGCACGGCCGGGTACTGAGGACCTTAGATAATTACTTGGATCCGCTTGGCGTTAATAAGCATATAACCAAGGAGATGAGAAAGAAAACATTACATGTATAAGCTGTACTAACATGAATAGCTTAAGCATGTCACAAATTTTGTAAACAAGGAGTGACGTAGACTTGACAGCTGGTCATGTTGATGGTGTTCGGACACGCCGCCCCTTGATTAGGAAAAAGATAGATTTGTATTTACTCCATCGTTTGTAATACGAGCCGCAACTTTCAAAAAAATTCTAAGTTCTCAACTCTTAACCTTCCTCGGTACACGGGGTAAGAATTAATTTATGTGCCCTTTAAGCCTGCCATTGAGGAACCTGGTTTATGCATTTGCTAATATCGCAAAAGGGAAAAATTACGGTTTGCAATCACAATCGAGAATGGCATATGAATTAATCAATGTGTTGAGAATTGAGTAAGATACTGCTGCTCAACCCTTCCAAACATAACTAGGTGAGCACACAAATGCTCGCGTGCAGATACAAAAAAAGAGTCTATTGACAAGTGCCTTTGACAACAGGGAACTTACATACACACTTTCCTCGGTGTAAAAGGTTGATTTACTGCAACTCCGATATAGTGACCTAAGTCAATGGGGAAGGAAAAAAAAGGCAATTTGGAGCAAGTACTATCCCTTGTATCACTTTCATAATGTGTTTACAAGGAATATTTACAACGGAGGTGAGTGTGTAAATTCGTGGCGAGAGTCTGAGTTGATACAAGACATCAGCAGTTGTCTCAACAAGAGAAGCGTCGGCCAAGCACTCACTCTTTGTCTTCTACCATTATTCTTTCTCATTGTTTTTCTCTCTGTGTTTGGGTGCTAGTCTGTCTTGCGTGTGTGTGTGTGTGTGTGTGTGTGTGTGTGTGTGTGTGTGTGTGTGTGTGTGTGTGTGTGTGTGTGTGTGTGTGTGTGTGTGTGTGTGTGTGTGTGTGTGTGAGTGTGTGTGTGTGTGTGTGTGTGTGTGTGTGTGTGTGTGTGTGTGTACACACAGATGCTCACTGAGTTGCTTTAGCTATATAAGACTGCTCATGGCCCCGCCTCTTTGTTCTCTTTAACCGAAATTTTGTCAGTTCTTATCTTATGGGTCGTTTCGTACCTGCTATTGAAGCTGTGTATGGAATTTGTTCCAACTGTCTCCTCGTCTACCTCATTTAATTTATCTTTTTATTTGCAGACTAAATAAATTCTGGCGTCTGTTTGGCTCATCTAACTCTTTAGTTTCTAACTCCTCCACTTTGCTCTTAGTCTCACAAGCAGTCTATATCTTTTTGTTTATGGTAATTCTTAGAATTTTATATGCTGTGATTATATCTCCTCAGTTATTTCGCTCCCTGGTCGTCAGGACAAATTCTTTTAGACTCTCATATTATATTCTTCTGAGAGTAGTCTCGCTGCAAACCTTTAAATTTCTCATGACAGACCTTTCGTGTATTGGGTGTAGCGTCCTAACTAATCTTTGTTTAACTTCCTGTACACTGTTTTGAGATTTACAAGCCTCGAAATATACTTATAAATTACCATGGTATGTAAACACCTCTGGTGACATATCTGACACGATACCTTCTCCCAGAACCTTTTATTTAGCTTTTTATATGAGGATTTTCCTTTCAAAACTGTAATTTATTTCGAGGTTGTATTCGCTCTTCCCAGATCCCATGGTCTTGCAGTGTCTCGAGTTAAGAACATAAGAAAGAAGAAACACTGCAGCAGGCCTACTGGCTCATGAGGGGAAAGTCCATGTCAACCCCTGGCTAAGACCAATGGCCCGCCCAGTAGCACCAGCTAGTCAGGTCCAACTCACACCCACCTTTTTTCACTCGTCTGTTCTCTCCTTTTATCTGTCCAGGTCTCTGGGAGACCTGTCTCTGCATACTTATAATTGTATTACATAACAGAGTTCTCGGGGTTCTCGTGTTCAGTTTTTTTAAAAGGTTCAAATGGCTGTGTTACACACCTGCGATTCTTAGATTCCATGAAAGCTGTCTACCTCTCGAGGCCTGAGATTAAAATATTGAAGAAAAAGGCACAATACCATGACCAGAACAATACACAAATAACCTCCACATACGAGGATGAGACCCAGGACATCTCGGTCAGACTTGGACCATTAATCACGTTAGTAACTAGTTAGTGGTCCAAGTCGGACTGAAATGTCGTCATATGTTTAATTCACCTATTTGTGGGTTATATGTGCATCAAAATATTATATACCTTTTCTCTCAGTTATTGTAACTTGTGAGCTTGTATAATATGGTTCGCTTGTCTTCTTATTCACTTCTATAATCCACAGTCAGCAATTTTACAATCTTTAAAGTTTTTGCGTAATATATTTTTAGCTGTGGGAAGCTAATAGTATGTCTTTGGTTTTCTCCTGTCTTATCTTCATATTTTTTTTTTCACATTCTACCCACACAACCAATTAATATTCACATTTTGTTCTATTTTTTTGTTGGGAGCAGATTTTTTTTAAATTTTCATACCCAGCTCTATGAAATCTGTTTTGATGACTGTCAGCGTAGCGTATGAGGCTTCCACTACATTTATTCTATGTTTTTCTTTATATTTTTTTATATTTATTCATAGATATTCTAATGTGAGAATGTCAGTTCCTCGGCACTAAAATTTCTTTAAATTTCATTCTGATGGTTTGGTAAATTCGGATAAATACTTTAGTACCTTGGTGAAATGACCATTATTTTTAAGGATACACCATCTTGATGTATTCCAAAATAATCTAGTTCATACTTCTACCACAGATTTACC
>NC_091339.1:28979932-28987432 GCF_038502225.1 Cherax quadricarinatus
TTTTATCCTGGTGTATAAAAAAGGCACAATACCGTCAGGGGTAATAATACGCAAATAACCACAACATACTTGACTAAGGCTTGTAACGGCACCATAAATTGTAGTCTCCTAGGTGCGTGTTATTTGTGTATACAGTCTCCTAGGTGCGGGTTATTTGTGTATACAGCCTCCTAGGTGCGGGTTATTTGTGTATACAGTCTCCTAGGTGCGGGTTATTTGTGTACAGTCTCCTAGGTGCGGGTTATTTGTGTATACAGCCTCCTAGGCGCGGGTTATTTATGTATATATTCTCCTAGGTGCGGGTTATTTTGTGTACAGTCTCCTAGGTGCGGGTTATTTGTGTACAGTCTCCTAGGTGCGGGTTATTTTGTGTACAATCTCCTAGGTGCGGGTTATTTGTATATATTTTATCTTTTCTTCACAAGTGATGCATTGTGTATTATCAGATTTAATTCTAAAAACAATTAAAATTCATCTTTGTGACTCTAAACTCACCTACTTCTCTCTCTCTCTCTCTCTCTCTCTCGCTCTCTCTCTGAGTTTCCCTGTCTCCTAATATAATGTTTATTTTTCCCCTATAATCTACCCTGTCCATAATTACTAACGTATTTTCTTTGTTTACTTTCGTATGGTGAAGTCTGGGATCAGAGCTTCGCTCGCACCTCTGCAACACAATTGTCCTCAAAGATTTGTTAACTCATAATATGAATTAAAAAAACGATCGTTGACCTCACCTCACGAAAGCAGACAAAGCAAATGTGATAGTAAATATGGACAACGTATATTACAGGGAAAAAATAACGTTTTATTCAAAGACGGGGGAACTAACGTGACCCTTAAGGTCTCCTAAAGTATTAATTCTATTGCCTGACTAAAAATTCTCAAAAAGTAAATCACTTTTCACTGCATCTCTCTCACTTCCTCGAACATAAATACATTTCCCTTTTCTCAAATTCATCTTTTATTCTCAAAAAAAAAAAAAACACAAATCATGAATTTAAATATTTGTCAATTATTTTTTCTCCTCAGTTCCTAATTTAAAATTAACGTTGTTATTTCTTTAATTTCTAGTGTCTCGGTAAAACCTGGAATGACTTTTTTAAAACTAGTGGGATAAAATAAAGATTATATATACCAGTTTGTTCATATCTTCAACGATCTTGGGAAATTTAGATTTGTTCGTGATGTTCTAATGACAATTCTTAATAACGTAGAGAAAATATTTTTTTTAAGAAAGTTGAAAGCTGAAGATTGCTTACGTCAGGATCAAAACCCGGTCCATAGTATGGTTTACCTAAAGTTTACAAGAACAACTGGTTTATAAGATCGATTATGTCAGCTGCTGGTACTTGCAATTATAAATTTAAACACCCATTTGCTCTTGTTAAAGAAATTTGCAACTTAAACGTAGATAACTCTTTACTAGTTAGTTTTAATATTAAAAGTCTCTTTTTACAATTTGCCATTAATAAAGACGGTAGATATATTTATAGATATTTTACTTGATAAATTGTTATTACTAGCAGCAACAGACTGTTATTTTATATTTAATAGAGAGGTTTATAAACAGAAAGATGGGGTTGCAATAGGATATTACATGGAACCTACTCTGGCCAATACTCTCCTCGCTCTTAGTGAGGGACAGTAGTTGACTAAGTGTCCAGCGGAATTTAAACCATTGCTATATTGCCGAATAGGGCAAGCGAAACTCTGTGTACGCAATAATTTCGCAAATATCATTCTGAACCTAACGAAAAAAATATATTTCATTGAGTCTGTTTATTATTAAATTATTGTAAACTTATCCAGTATATATATATTTAGTTGGATTAGGTTAAATTAAATTGCGTTTGCTATAATAAGGTTAGGTAAGTTTTCTAATGTTCTTATGGTACCAAATTATTAATTTTTACATTAACATAAATTAAAAAAATATATTTTTAAATGTATAAGACAAAGTTTCAGAAAGACTTAATTTTAAATGAGCTCTTGCTAATTAACCAGTTACCTATTCGGCACAATATATATATATATATATATATATATATATATATATATATATATATATATATATATATATATATATATATATATATATATATATATATATACAGAGGTGTGTGTGTGTTTGTCTACAATTCCTTTCTATCCTTAGCCTCTCCTTTCTTCCTCCCCATATATCTCCCTCCCACTCTTTCCCTCCCTTTCTCTCACTTTCCCTCTCTCCCTCCCTCCCTTTCTCTACCTTCCCCTCTCTCCCTGATTATACCATCACAAATTGACAATATGATCCTGATGCCGGCTTCCTAATATTTGGAGACTGAGGAGCAAGATTGATGGTGCTCGTGTTTGCTCTTACGCTGGGAAATTGATATTTATGAAGCCAGTCCCATGCGCTCCCACCCAAAAATTTCAACCAGTCGCTAAAATTTCAGCGCCAAAATTAATATTTTTTTTATTATTTTTTCCGTGCTGTGCTCAACAGGGGAGTGAGGGGGAAAGAGGCGTTGTAACGGTGCGCCAAAATGGGTCACCAAAGCTGCCTTGCTAGAATAGATCGCCAAAAACCACTTTTCACGAGACGGATGCAACGAAAGGTGCAGACTGGGGTGAGCTGGTCGGTGGAGGCGCAGCGAGTGCTGGCTTGGACTTAAGAGTTCAACTAAAACTCTTTTAGCAGAGAGCAACGTCGGAAGATAGTTTGCAATAACTTAGCAATGCTCTTGCCTGGCAGGGAACATCTTACCTGATATAGGGAACTTCTACCTGACAGGGAACTATTGCTTGACATTCAACTTTTACTTGACAGGGAACTTCTTACCTGGCAGGTAATTTTTAATCAGACAGAGAATTTTTATGCAGGTAGTGAATCTTTAATCAAGCAGAAAAGGTTTAACCAAGCAGATTGTTTTTAACCTGGCAGGGAATTTTTTAAACTAAGCAGGGAAGTTTTTTAACTAAGCAGGGAAATTTTGTCCAAGCGAAGAATTTTAATCGAGAAGGGAACTTTTAAGTGAGCAGGGAATTTTTAAGTGAGAAGAGAATTTCGTTTCGACACTGTAAAAATAATTGTCAATGCCATTTTTTATTGCTAGTTAACTATTATGTTTCCCCAATGATTTATATATGTATGTATGTGTGTATGTATATCTAGAATTTTTGGCTCCAATAGTGCAAGTCTGTTTTTAAGAGGAGAGAAAAATCCTTTTTAATAATTATCGCAGGAAGTGTCTTAAATGTAATCATTTTAATTACAGTTGTTATATAAGGCTTTTGTTTATTAATTGTTACAGGAGTATTACAGAAAGGTTAACTAAATTTTGTAACTTTAAAATATTATTGCCTACTTTTATATACCTGTCGATTTATTTTATGTCGATGGTAAACAAAATCGACAAGATAATGAGCAAGAAACGTGCTCGACACTTGGCTGTCTTTACTGTTGTGACGCTTCGGTCAGCAGTTGCTTTGTCGAATCACAAAAGAGAATAAACTTGGAATGTTTAGAGGTATTTAGTCCCTTAGACTTGATGGGAGGTATTTATTCCTTTAGCCATGATGGGAGGTATTCAGTCCCTCAGCCATGATGGGAAGTATTCAGTCCCTCAGCCTTGATGGGAGATATTCAGTCCCTCAGCCTTGATGGGAGATATTCAGTCCCTCAGCCTTGATGGGAGATATTCAGTCCCTCAGCCTTGATGGGAGATATTCAGTCCCTCAGCCTTGATAAATCTAAAAGCCAATGCACGAAGATGGAGACTTATATACTGGAGACAGATGAGGTGAAGCAGTTGAAAACAGCGACACAGGTGGGCGGAACCTACTAGCAGAAATGGGTCATGTTAATAGGTTAGGTAAGTGTTAGAGTTATGAAATAATTATCTTTTCCAACAGTCTAAGATGTTGCTCTGGATAACTTTTATCAAGGCTGAGAGACTAAACTTTACTATCAAGCCTGAGGGACTGAGAACTTAGTGTCAAGGCAGAGGGACTGATTACCTTTTCTTAGTATTGTGGTTAATGATGTCTGACAGTAAGGATACCCAGGTGCTGCTCATGTGCCTTATTCATCAGTAAACAGCGATACCTACTTACACACAGACAACCCGCACATAGGAGAATGAAATTTTTTACGAAGTTTCGGTCCGATTTGAACCATTAACTAGTCAATGACCAATGGCCCAAGTCGTACAGAAACGTCCTTGTATTGTTCCGGTCACGGTATTGTGCCTTTTTAGTCAATATCTTCTAATATTTATTAATTTTTAATAAATATCATAAATAAAATATTGATCATATTTTTGTTAGCTCTGGGTTGTTATGGAGAATAATGGCATTATTTTCCGCTGCTCTTGTCACAAAGTGAGAGGCGTTCATTATATAATTTTTTACCTCATGAGGTGACCAGAGTGCGATCGTTCACCATGTTGGAGAGGGAGGGGTTAGGGTGAGGGAGGAAGGGAAGCAGGATCAGGGAGAGAGAGGAGAAGGGAGGGAGTTCTCAGAAACAGAGAAAGAGAGAGAGAAAGATGGATATTCTTCTTTTATGTTTTACCGTTCATTAAGAATTTCTGATGCCGTTTTTCCTGCCCAGTTTTGGTTTTTTACTCTCTAGTGTTATTTTTAAGTGTCCAATATTAGCTCTAACTTTCCGGTATTAGTCTTAACACCAATTATAATTTCAACTCTCCCCTGTTATCTTTTTTTATGTTCAAAATTATCTTTAACTATTCAATGTTATTTTTCACTGTCCAGTGCTATCTTTTACTGTCCAGTGTTATTGTTCACTATCCAGTGTTATTGTTCACTGTCCAGTGATATTTTTCACTGTTCAGTGTTATTTTTCACTGTCCAGTGCTATCTTTTACTGTTCAGTGTTACTGTTCACTATCCAGTGTTATTGTTCACTGTCCAGTGATATTTTTCACTGTTCAGTGTTATTTTTCACTGTCCAGTGTTATTTTTCACTGTCCAGTGTTATTTTTCATTGTCCAGTGATATTTTTTACTGTCCAGTGATATTTTTCACTGTCCAGTGATATTTTTCATTGTTCAGTGATATTTTTCACTGTCCAGTGATATTTTTTACTGTCCAGTGTTATCTTTCACTGTCTAGTGTTGTCTTTCACTGTCCAGTGTTATCTTTCACTGTCTAGTGTTGTCTTTTACTCTCAGACTTACATTCAAACAGTATTACATTCTCTCTGATGTATTTTTCATACTTCAGTAATGTAGTTTCTACTATCAGATCTGTTTTAACAATATTTTTAACTTTTTATTGTTATGCAATCCCTGACACCCATTCTGGAGTATGTAAAAAAAATTCTTATGCCATTTACAAAAGATTTTTACTTCGTTTACACAAGTTCCTGACGACCTTTATACAAGTTGTATGTATTTTATACAAATTCTGGTATCGATTCCTGGGTCAATTTTCTCGGTCATTTAAGTAAGTTCTTTTGCTAAGTAGGCAAGATCTGTTGTCACTTGCACGAGTTCTAGTGTTATTTACAAAAATTCTGATGTCATTTACACTTTTTTCCTTGCATCATTTACACACGTTCTGGTGTCATTATCACAAGTCTGTCACAATGTACACTAGTTCTGTCTTGGAAATATAAACACATATGCAATATAATGTGATCCTTTATTGACAACGTTTCGGCCACACAGTGGGCTTTTTCAAGTCACAAACAGATCTACCTGGGGTGGAAGGTACGCGAGTATTTATAGTCAGGTTCAGAATGTTGAGGTCAGGTGGAGAATGCTGCATCTGATGATGTACCGAGTGGGGTTATAGAGTCTAAAATCTTGAGTAGCTTGGAAGGGAGATTGGACAAGTATGTGAGTAGACCTTCTGCAGTGTTCTTCCATTCTTATGTTCTTATGTGGGATAGTAATGAAGAAGTTTCTTGGCAAGTGGTTCAGCTATGTTACAGAAGCCATTGTTCTGGTTGAAGTTGTTGGATATAGAGATAAGTGATGATTACAGGATTCTTCGGTATTGAGTGTTATCTTCTGTGACGATAAGTCTTGCGTTTCTGTAGTTTATCAAGTGGTTGTGTGAATTACGGTGTTGTACGCAGGCATTCCTTGGATCGTCAGACCTGCTTGCGTATTGGTGTTCTGAAATACGTGTTTGGAGAACTCTTGATGTTTCGCCCACGTATAATTTGCTGCATATGTGTTTATATTTTATTATACTGCATATGTGTTTATATTTCCATTGTGTCGGTATTTTATACCATTTATTTCCACCGAGTTCTGGCTTCATTTATGCCAAAACTGGTGTACATTGTTATTCCCTTATGCCGTTAACACACGTTTTGATTCACTTACGGAAGTTTTGACGTTATTTACACAAATTCGGACATCATTTACACAAATTCGGACCTCATTTACACAAATTTTGACATTATTTAGATTTATGCAAGTTATAGCAAAATATACGCAAGTTCTGGTATCATTTACATTAGCTCTGGTGTAATTTACACACATTCTGTCATCATTT
Source organism: Cherax quadricarinatus (assembly GCF_038502225.1). Taxonomy (NCBI): domain Eukaryota; kingdom Metazoa; phylum Arthropoda; class Malacostraca; order Decapoda; family Parastacidae; genus Cherax; species Cherax quadricarinatus. The sequence goes on from NC_091339.1 coordinate 28,986,443, forward strand.
ACGCAATTCCGGGCATCATTTACACAAGTGTCAATCACCGAATCACTCAGTCAGACTGCACTCCGCTTGCTTGCTAATGCCCAAGCAAATTATAATTATAATAACAATATCATCATCGCTGTTCTAGCAGAGGAAACAAGCACACACAATGTAATTAATTACGTCATTTTCAAATGTAACTCAAACAGCCGTATTGCCTTTTTTAACGCATTACGCCCGATTACTTTGTTGCAAAGTGTGTCTGTTAGTTGGGCTCTCATTCAGGGTAGACATTGTTACGATTATTTGCTGCGATCGGGAAGATTTTGCGCTGCTCCTATTAGATGGGATCGGCAAGATATTGCTTCGTCTGTTAGCTGGGATAGGGAAGATAATTGTTTCGTCTGTTAGCTGGGATAGGGAAGATATTGCTACCGCTGTTAGTTGGGATCAGGAAGATATTGCTACGTCTGTTAGCTGGGATCGAAAAGACATTGCTACGTCTGTTAGCTGGGATTAGGAAGATATTGCTACGTCTGTTAGCTGGGATCGGGAAGATATTACCGCGTCTGTTAGCTGGGATCGGGAAGATATTGCTACGTCTGTTAGCTGGGATCGGGAAGATATTGCCGCGTCTGTTAGCTGGGATCGGGAAGATATTGCTACGCCTGTTAGCTGGGATCAGGAAGATATTGCTACGTCTGTTAGCTGGGATCGGGAAGATATTGCTACGTCTGTTAGCTGGGATCGGGAAGATATTGCTACGTCTTTTAGCTGGGATCGGGAAGATATTGCCGTGTCTGTTAGCTGGGATCGGGAAGATATTGCTACGTCTGTTAGCTGGGATCAGGAAGATATTGCTACGTCTGTTAGCTGGGATCGGGAAGATATTGCTACGTCTGTTAGCTGGGATCGGGAAGATATTGCTACGTCTGTTAACTGGGATCGGGAAAATATTGCTACGTCTGTTAGCTGGGATCGGGGAGATATTGCTAAGTCTGTTACCTGGGA
>NC_091339.1:28992432-28997432 GCF_038502225.1 Cherax quadricarinatus
ATGCACTCTGAGGAGAAAACTCTCTGGTGAGAGACATGAGTTTCTCATGCACTCTGAGGAGAAAACTCTCTGGTGAGAGACATGAGTTTCTCATGCACTCTGAGGAGAAAACTCTCTGGTGAGAGACATGAGTTTCTCATGCACTCTGAGGAGAAAACTCTCTGGTGAGAGACATGAGTTTCTCATTCACTCTGAGGAGAAAACTCTCTGGTGAGAGACATGAGTTTCTCATGCACTCTGAGGAGAAAACTCTCTGGTGAGAGACATGAGTTTCTCATGCACTCTGAGGAGAAAACTCTCTGGTGAGAGACATGAGTTTCTCATTCACTCTGAGGAGAAAACTCTCTGGTGAGAGACATGAGTTTCTCATGCACTCTGAGGAGAAAACTCTCTGGTGAGAGACATGAGTTTCTCATGCACTCTGAGGAGAAAACTCTCTGGTGAGAGACATGAGTTTCTCATGCACTCTGAGGAGAAAACTCTCTGGTGAGAGACATGAGTTTCTCATGCACTCTGAGGAGAAAACTCTCTGGTGAGAGACATGAGTTTCTCATGCACTCTGAGGAGAAAACTCTCTGGTGAGAGACATGAGTTTCTCATGCACTCTGAGGAGAAAACTCTCTGGTGAGAGACATGAGTTTCTCATGCACTCTGAGGAGAAAACTCTCTGGTGAGAGACATGAGTTTCTGACGCCACGAAATGTGCTGCGAGTGAAAACATTTTTATTCACGTCAGAGAGTGACACGGCTCCATAAAATTTCTTAAAATATTTGATCCCCCACTCTCTTATTTGCTGTTCGGCCTCTTGCTGCTGCTGCTGCTACTGGGGCTGCTACTGCTGCTGGGGCTGCTGCTGCTGGGGCTGCTGCTGCTGGGGCTGCTACTGCTGCTGGGGCTGCTGCTGCTGGGGCTGCTGCTGCTGGGGCTGCTACTGCTGCTGGGGCTGCTGCTGCTGGGGCTGCTGCTGCTGCTGGGGCTGCTACTGCTGCTGGGGCTGCTGCTGCTGGGGCTGCTACTGCTGCTGGGGCTGCTGCTGCTGGGGCTGTTACTGCTGCTGCTGGGGCTGCTGCTGCTGCTACTGGGGCTGCTACTGCTGCTGGGGCTGCTGCTGCTGCTGGGGCTGCTGCTGCTGGGGCTGCTGCTGCTGCTGGGGCTGCTATTGCTGCTGGGCCTGCTGCTGCTGGGGCTGCTGCTGCTGGGGCTGCTACTGCTGCTGGGGCTGCTGCTGCTGGGGCTGCTGCTGCTGGGGCTGCTGCTGCTGGGGCTGCTGCTGCTGTGGCTGCTGCTGCTGGGGCTGCTACTGCTGCTGGGGCTGCTGCTGCTGGGGCTGTTACTGCTGCTGCTTGGGCTGCTGCTGCTGCTACTGGGGCTGCTACTGCTGCTAGGGCTGCTGCTGCTGCTACTGAGGCTGCTACTGCTGCTGGGGCTGCTGCTGCTGCTGGGGCTGCTACTGCTGCTGGGGCTGCTGCTGCTGGGGCTGCTGCTGCTGGGGCTGCTGCTGCTGGGGCTGCTACTGCTGCTGGGGCTGCTGCTGCTGGGGCTGTTACTGCTGCTACTTGGGCTGCTGCTGCTGCTACTGAGGCTGCTACTGCTGCTGGGGCTGCTGCTGCTGCTGGGGCTGCTGCTGCTGGGGCTGCTGCTGCTGCTGGGGCTGCTGCTGCTGGGGCTGTTACTGCTGCTGGGGCTGCTGCTGCTGGGGCTGTTACTGCTGCTGTTTGGGCTGCTGCTGCTGCTGCTACTGGGGCTGCTACTGCTGCTAGGGCGGCTGCTGCTGCTGCTGGGGCTGCTGCTGCTGGGGCTGCTGCTGCTGCTGGGGCTGCTACTGCTGGGGCTGCTGCTGGGGCTGCTGCTGCTGCTACTGGGGCTGCTACTGCTGCTGCTGCTGCTGCTGGGGCTGCTGCTGCTGCTGCTGCTGCTGCTGCTGCTGCTGCTGCTGCACGATTGTCATAAAAGCCGCACCTAACCTTCCCATCACCAGAAAAGAATGCTTTAATACCTAATAAGAGAATTTAATTATTCTTTCACAGTGGTTGTTTTGCATATATATATATATATATATATATATATATATATATATATATATATATATATATATATATATATATATATATATATCCTGTGAGTTTTTAAAGTATTAAATATTCTGAATATAAAAACATCGTTTAAATATTTCCAAATTTATATGATTTTTTATAAATTTGTGCTTTAATTGATAATTTTATTTTTAATCATTGGTATAAATAAATCATGTATGAGCATGTTTGAGTGACAACGAGTATGTTTGGTTTTAAGTTTAAATATAACGTTTTATATTGATACTGTAAGTGTTGGTTTATATGATGTAAATATTGATTCTTATTGTTACTATTGCTACTCATCCTTCTCCTCCTACTATTACTACTACTACTACTACTACTACTACTACTACTACTACTACTACTACTATTACTACTACTACTACTACTACTATTACTACTACTACTACTACTACTACTATTACTACTACGACGACGACGACGACGACGACTACTACTACTACTGCTACTACTACGACTACTACTACTACTACTATTGCTGCTTCTACTACTACTACGACTACTACTACTACTATTGCTGCTACTACTAATACTACACTGCTACTACTGCTAATACTACTATTACTATTACTGCTACTACTACTACTATTGCTGCTACTACTACTACTACTACTACTACTGCAACTACTACTACTGCTAATACTACTATTACTATTACTGCTACTACTACTACAACCACATTTACTACTACTACTACTACCAGTTTTACTACGACTACTACTACTACCATTACTACTACTACTACGACTACTACTACTGCTAATACTACTATTACTATTACTGCTACTACTACTACTATGGCTGCTACTACTACTACTACTACTACTACTACGACTACTACTACTGCTAATACTACTATTACTATTACTGCTACTACTACTACTATTGCTGCTACTACTACTACTACTACGACTACTACTACTGCTAATACTACTATTACTATTACTGCTACTACTACTGCTATTGCTGCTACTACTACTACTACTACTACTACTACGACTACTACTACTGTTAATACTACTATTACTATTACTGCTGCTACTACTACAACCACATTTACTACTACTACTACCAGTTTTACTACTACTACTACTACTACTACAGCTGCTTATACTACTACTTTTACTACCACTACTGACACAGGTGTTACTGCTGGTACTGCTACCACTACTACTAGTAGTACTACTACTACAACCACTATTACTACGACTAATACTACGACTACCAATAGTACTCCTATATTAATAATACTACTAACAATAGTACTGCTACCACTTCAGATAATACAACTACTGCTACTACTATTTTCAGTATACTACCTCTGCTCCTACTATAAATACTGCGACTGTCACCGCTGCTGCCATGCCCTAACTACTATCACCACGACCACCACCTCCCCCTCCACATCTACCAGCAACTACTATCACCACGACCACCACCTCCCCCTCCACATCTACCAGCAACTACTATCACCACGACTACCACCTCCCCCTCCACATCTACCAGCAACTACTATCACCACGACCACCACCTCCCCCTCCACATCTACCTGCAACTACTATCACCACGACCACCACCTCCCCCTCCCCATCTACCAGCAACTACTATCACCACGACCACCACCTTCCCCTCCACATCTACCAGCAACTACTATCACCACGACCACCACCTCCCCCTCCCCATCTACCAGCAACTACTATCACCACGACCACCACCTTCCCCTCCACATCTACCAGCAACTACTATCACCACGACCACCACCTCCCCCTCCCCATCTACCAGCAACTACTATCACCACGACCACCACCTTCCCCTCCACATCTACCAGCAACTACTATCACCACGACCACCACCTTCCCCTCCACATCTACCAGCAACTACTATCACCACGACCACCACCTCCCCCTCCACATCTACCAGCAACTACTATCACCACGACTACCACCTCCCCCTCCACATCTACCAGCAACTACTATCACCACGACCACCACCTCCCCCTCCACATCTACCAGCAACTACTATCACCACGACCATCACCCCCTCCACATCTACCAGCAACTCACCTGCCTGGCCTGTAGCGGTTGATAAGATAACAGCAGCCTCTATCACCAGTACCATCGTGTATTTCCGCCAGGTCATCGCGATGACAGCAACACCAGGTTTGCTATTTACACTCGGAGGGGTGAAAAACGCCAATAAAACCAATAAACAATAAAAATAATGACCATAGAATCATGAATTCTTCATATAATTCTTAACTGAATCATGTTCTTAGGAAGATATTTTCAATACTTTTCTATCGGGGGTTAAAACCAGGATTTAATATTCTTTTTATAGGTATGGGAAAGCACTATGGCCCTTGTTGTGGCCCTGTAGAGGCCACTATGGCCCTTAGTGTGGCCCTGAGTGATGACAAGGGGAGAGGGGAGAGGGGAGAGCAAGAGGGGACAACCGTGCAAGGGAAAGTCCACAGAGCAACTGAATCAACAGGCGAAGTCTGGCGTATTATACTTTACACGTTCCAGGGTGGGCATGCGCTCTCTCCCCACACATTCTTATTGTTCTACCTTCTTAGGAGATGTCTTGATGCTCTTGATGCCCTTGATGCCCTTGCCCTTGATGCCCTTGTCCTTGATGCCCTTGTCCTTGATGGTGTTGTTTCCGTGCCTGGATCAGGCATGACTATGCCTCACACACTGCATGTTGTGTTACAGTCTTAATATTCTCTGTATTATGGCGTCTGTGCTGCCTCGTCTTACTACTTTCTTCCCTGCTTCTTTTTTCTTCGCTTCCTGTTTGTGTTTCCCTGCTTCTTTAATTCTCTTGCTTCATTTATTTTCTTCATCTTTTTGTTTCTTCTTCTCTTCATCATCTTCTTTTCCTTCTTCATATTATTATTATTA
>NC_091339.1:29004932-29019932 GCF_038502225.1 Cherax quadricarinatus
GTCTCCTCATGCTGCAGACTTCTCTCACACCATCCATGCTGAGGGTCTCACGTCTCCTCATGCTCCAGACTTCTCCCACACCATCCATGCTGAGGGTCTCACGTCCCCTCATGCTGAAGACTTCTCCCACACCATCCATGCTGAGGGTCTCACGTCTCCTCATGCTCCAGACTTCTCCCACACCATCCATGCTGAGGGTCTCACGTCCCCTCATGCTGAAGACTTCTCCCACGCCATCCATGCTGAGGGTCTCACGTCCCCTCATGCTGAAGACTTCTCTCACACCATCCATGCTGAGGGTCTCACGTCCCCTCATGCTGAAGACTTCTCTCACACCATCCATGCTGAGGGTCTCACGTCCCCTCATGCTGAAGACTTCTCCCACGCCATCCATGCTGAGGGTCTCACGTCCCCTCATGCTGCACACTTCTCTTAAGCCCCCCTCCATTCCTTTTCCTGAATTCTTCCATTTTTTTTACCTATTTTTTGTTTAATTTGCCCCTCTTGTAAACTTCTACTTTCTTTTTTTCCTCCAGTTTCTTAAACTCTTGCTTTTCTCACAACCCCAGTTTATCCCAAAGGTTTAACACTTAGAACTGGAGAGATTCAACACGGGGTAATTGTATGGATTCAACAGGGAAGAGCCTAAACTTAACAGATATTAAGACACTACTGTAGAAATAAACGTGACACAAGCAAATATTTATACCTCCTTTCTTCTCAGTGGGCTACCCCAGTGGTGATAGTTTGAAGTCTATCATAGAAGGCTGTCTCAAGTTATCGCTTCATAGCGATCTGAAGCGTTTATTTTTTAATAAATAGGATTTTTTGGCAACAATATACCTACAAATATAGTCGCTTGCAATAGATAAGACAACGGTAGCTATAAATCTAGATATACATTTTTAATCCATTTGGGGCCTAGTTCCTACTCTTATTGTACATCCACACGCTGGGGCGCTACCGTCCACGAGATGATATTGTGCTGAAACATAAATTATCGTATTTTGTCCTCAAACTTGTCCTCTTCGCCACCTTTTAAGAGGAAAATTTAATAAAAGCTAAGTAAAACTGACCAGAGAGAACTTGCACATGGGAACAGTTATGTGACAATTTCCTTAGTTATTTTAAACCAGAGCTAACAAATTCAGGTTTTGAGCGAGAACCTTGAACGTCAATGATAATTCTAACACATCGGTCCTCTCCCACCTAGGCAGAGTGACCCAGAAAAAGAAGAATCGTAAATCTTCTTCTTTGTGCAACCACTAAAAGTGTTCCTTCAGGGTTACCTAAGAATCAGAACCAGAACTGTGAAGATGCTTCCCAAGACATCAAAAACACGGAGCATCCAGCTAGGTCAGGGAGGGACCCCTCAGACCTAGCTGGGTAAGTGGGATTTCTCACAGCCAGCAAGGTCGTAGGGGTCCTCACAGCCAGCAAGGTCGGAGGGGCCCTCACAGCAAGCATGGTCGGAGGGGCCCTCACAGCCAGCCAGGTCGGAGGGACCCCCCTCACAGTACATGTAAGAAACAATTTAACACTTAAGCTCACTCAGCACTGACTATTACCAACTAACTCGATTAATTCAAACGGCCACCGAACTCACCCACAGAAAATTAACAAACCACTTCCTGAAGACTTTGTGTTGGGCTGCAACGAGTGTGGGAGTGGTGGTTCTTGTGGTTCACAGACTGGTGAGTGGGAATGGTGGTTTTTGTGGTTCACAGATTGGTGAGTGGGAGTGGTGGTTCTTGTGGTTCACAGACTGGTGAGTGGGAGTGGTGGTTCTTGTGGATCACAGACTGGTGAGTGGGAGTGGTGGTTCTTGTGGTTCACAGATTGGTGAGTGGGAGTGGTGGTTCTTGTGGTTCACAGATTGGTGAGTGGGAGTGGTGGTTCTTGTGGTTCACAGATTGGTGAGTGGGAGTGGTGGTTCTTGTGGATCACAGACTGGGGAGTGGGAGTGGTGATTCTTGTGGTTCACAGACTGGTGAGTGGGAGTGGTGATTCTTGTGGTTCACAGACTGGTGAGTGGGAGTGGTGATTCTTGTGGTTCATAGACTGGTGAGTGGGAATGGTGGTTCTTGTGGATCACAGACTGGTGAGTGGGAATGGTGGTTCTTGTGGATCACAGACTGGTGAGTGGGAGTGGTGATTCTTGTGGTTCACAGACTGGTGAGTGGGAGTGGTAGTTCTTGTGGTTCACAGACTGGTGAGTGGGAGTGGTGGTTCTTGTGGATCACAGACTGGGGAGTGGGAGTGGTGATTCTTGTGGTTCATAGACTGGTGAGTGGGAATGGTGGTTCTTGTGGTTCACAGACTGGGGAGTGGGAATGGTGGTTCTTGTGGTTCGCAGATTGGTGAGTGGGAATGGTGGTTCTTGTGGTTCACAGATTGGTGAGTGGGAATGGTGGTTCTTGTGGTTCACAGATTGGTGAGTGGGAATGGTGGTTCTTGTGGTTCACAGACTGGTGAGTGGGAGTGGTGGTTCTCGTGGTTCACAGACTGGTGAGTGGGAATGGTGGTTCTTGTGGTTCACAGATTAGTGAGTGGGAATGGTGGTTCTTGTGGTTCACAGACTGGTGAGTGGGAGTGGTGGTTCTTGTGGTTCACAGACTGGTGAGTGGGAATGGTGGTTCTTGTGGTTCACAGACTGGAGAGTGGGAATGGTGGTTCTTGTGGTTCACAGACTGGAGAGTGGGAATGGTGGTTCTTGTGGTTCACAGACTGGAGAGTGGGAATGGTGGTTCTTGTGGTTCACAGACTGGAGAGTGGGAATGGCGGTTCATGTGGATCGCAGATTAGTATCTGTAGGTACACATACGCATGTGTACATGAGTATGTGAACAAATGAGTGTGTACAAGTGTATATATAATCACACATGTGTATATGTACGTGTATGTGTAGGTTCACATGTATATGTGTACCTGTGCACGTGTAGGTGCACATGCGTGGGAAGCCGTCCTAAGTAATTCAAGAGGAGATCCCAAAACACATTAAGACATTAACAGAAGCTTAATACAAGATCATCCTCCTTGAGTTTCCACACTCCTTACTCTCTCTCTCTCTCTCTCTCTCTCTCTCTCTCTCTCTCTCTCTCTCTCTCTCTCTCTCTCTCTCTCTCTCTCTCTCTCTCTCTCTCTCTCTCTCTCTCTCTCTCTCTCTCTCTCTCTCTCTCTCTCTTTCTCCCCACTCAATTTTCTTTTGTTTTTCCTATTTATATATATTTTTTTTGGAGAGTCGATCCCCTGTTCTCATAAATCGACGGATCTGGTGTGAGAATTACGTGTTGTCTAAAAACGTTCTGGAGCCTCATAAAACTGAGGATTAGATGCAGGTGGTGGAGGGAGGGTGATGCAGGTGGTGGAGGGAGGGAGATGCAGGTGGTGGAGGAAGATGCAGGTGGTGGAGGGAGGGTGATACAGGTGGTGGAGGGAGGGTGATGCAACTGGTGGAGGGAGGGAGATGTAGGTGGTGGAGGGAGAGAGGAAGGTGCAGGCTGTAGAGGAAGGGATGGTGTAAGTGTAGGGAGGATGGTGTAAGTGCAGGGAGGATGGTGGTGCAGGGAGGATGGTGTAAGTGCAGGGAGGATGGTGCAGTGCAGGGAGGATGGTGCAGTGCAGGGAGAATGGTATAAGTGCAGGGACAATGGTGTAAGTGCAGGGAGGATGGGGCAGTGCAGGGAGGATGGTGCAGTGCAAGAAGGATGGTGCAGCGCAGGGAGGATGGTGCAGTGCAGGGAGAATGGTATAAGTGCAGGGACAATGGTGTAAGTGCAGTGAGGATGGGGCAGTGCAGGGAGGATGGTGCAGTGCAGGGACAATGGTGTAAGTGCAGGGAGGATGGGGCAGTGCAGGGAGGATGGTGCAGTGCAAGAAGGATGGTGCAGCGCAGGGAGGATGGTGCAGTGCAGGGAGAATGGTATAAGTGCAGGGAGGATGGGGCAGTGCAGGGAGGATGGTGCAGTGCAGGAAGGATGGTGCAGAGCAGGAAGGATGGTGCAGCGCAGGGAGGATGGTGCAGTGCAGGAAGGATGGTGCAGTGCAGGGAGGATGGTGCAGTGCAGGGAGGATGGTGCAGTGCAGGGAGGATGGTGCAGTGTAGGGAGGATGGTGCAGTGCAGGGAGGATGGTGCAGTGCAGGGAGGATGGTGCAGTGCAGGGAGGATGTAAGTGCAGGGAGGGAGATGCATCTGGTGAATGAAGGGATGTACAAATCTCTTCACCAGTTTCTACAGCATCTCTGAGTCTTCTACTCGCACTCTGTCATCTGCAAAACAAAAAGTAATGTGACAACTCTTTATATCAGATTTATTATTGCTTAGAATCGCGCCCTACCTATCACTAACCCCCATTAATCTGTTTAAATAGAGGGGATATTTACCCCTTTCATGAAAATTTATTGTAACTTCCAGCCAATGACTCCGGACGAATTATTGATGTGGTTTAGACTGTGTCTAATAAACTTAGAATTACACTGATTGTATTGCGTTATGACACTGAAACGTGACATTATAACAAAACTGTTACAGTGATTTAAGTCATATAATTGAAGACTGCAGATTCTACATCACCCTTTGTAAGTTAAATATCTGGACACTTTAACCTTGTCTTCACTTTTCTCGTTAAAGTTTCACGAGTACCAACCTGGGAAAGAGTAAGTAAAGCTTTAATGGTGGTTGCGGCCAGTGGAACACTACATACACACACACACACACACACACATATATATATATATATATATATATATATATATATATATATATATATATATATATATATATATATATATATATATATATATACACCCAGCGTCAACATGAACAATTGTTCCACTGGCCGCAACCACCATTTAACGCTAAATTAAACGTTTTATCTAGTTCCTGGCCAGGCTGGTACGGGGCCAGACACAAGCTCTCGCTTTATTCCAGCAGTAAAATAACACTTTATTTCTCCCTGAGAGGAATGTCTTCCTATCATGAATATGTTCCATTCTCTCTGTTTTGAGACCTCTTGTTATTAATTAAAATTAGTACTCTATTTTCACACACAAACACACACACACAAAGGAATGAGCTTATACACGATAACCAGCACGGTTTCAGGGAGGGGAAATCCTGTGTCACAAACCTTCTGGAGTTTTACGACAAGGTGACAGCAGTAAGACAAGAGAGAGGGGTTGGTAGATTGCATTTTTTGCACAGTTCCACACAAGAGATTAGTGCTAAAGCTAGAGGATCAGGCAAGAAAAACAGGAAAGGCACTGCAGTGAATCAGAGAGTACCTGACAGGAAGGAAACAAAGAGTGACTGTACGTGACGAGGTGTCAAAGTGGGCGCCTGTGACGAGCGGGGTTCCACAGGGGTCAGTCCTAGGGTTGGTGCTGTTTCTGGTATATGTGAATAATATGACGGAAGGGATAGATTCAGAAGTGTCCCTCTTTGCAAGTGATGTGAGGCTAATACAAAGAACGCGAACGGATGAGGATCAGGATGGACTACAAAGGAATCTGGAAACGCTGAAAGTCTGGTCCAGCAACTGGCTCATGGAGTTTAAACTCACTAGGTCATGAAGATTGGGGAATGTCAAAGAAGACCACAGGCAGAATACAGGCTAAGGGGCCAAATACTGCAAACTTCCCTCAAGGAAAAGGATCTTGGGGTTAGTATAATACCGAGCACATCTCCTGATCCGCACATCAATCAAATAACTGTTGCAGCGCCTGGCAAAGCTAAGAAGCTTGTCGACACCTCATAAGGAATCCCTCAAGACTCTGTACACCGTGTACGTCAGGCCCATACTGGAGTATGCAGCAGCGGTATGGAACCCACACCTGGTCAAGCACGTCAAGAAATTAGAGAAAGTTCAAAGATTTGCAACAAGATTAGTCACTGAGCAAAGGGGTATATCTTACGAGGAGAAGTTAAGGGAAATCAACGTCACTACATTGGAGGACATGAGGGATAGGGAAGATATGACAAGGAATTGATAAGGTGGATAGGGACAGGATGTTTCAGAGATGGAACACAGCAGCAAGGGGTCACAGCTGAAAGTTGAGGACTCACATGAGTCACGGGGATGTTAGAAAGTATTTCTATAGTTATAGAAGTGTCAAGAAGTGGAACAATATAGAGAGTGATGTAGTGGAGGCAGGATCCATACATAGCTTCAATAACAGATACGATAAAGCTCATGGAGCAGGGAGATGGTGGACCTAGTCGGGCCCAATAACTGTGACTCGACCCCTGGAACCAAACATAGGCTAGTACAAATAAGTAAGCACACACGCGCGCACACACACACACACACACACACACACACACACACACACACACACACACACACACACACACACACACACACACACACACACACACACACACACACACACACAATCTTTAAAAAAGGAGACAGACATGAAGCATTAAACTACAGACCAGTGTCACTGACATGTATAGTATGCAAAATCATGGAGAAGATTATCAGGAGAAGAGTGGTGGAACATCTAGAAAGGAATGATCTCATCAACAGCAGCCAACATGGTTTCAGGGACGGGAAATCCTGTGTCACAAACCTACTGGAGTTCTATGACATGGTGACAGCAGTAAGACAAGAGAGAGAGGGGTGGGTGGATTGCATATTCTTGGACTGCAAGAAGGCGTTTGACACAGTTCCACACAAGAGATTGGTGCAAAAACTGGAGGACCAAGCAGGGATGACAGGGAAGGCACTACAATGGATCAGGGAATACCTGTCAGGAAGACAGCAGCGAGTCATGGTACGTGGCGAGGTGTCAGAGTGGGCACCTGTGACCAGCGGGGTCCCACAGGGGTCAGTCCTAGGACCATTGCTGTTTCTGGTATTTGTGAATGACATGACGGAAGGAATAGACTCTGTGGTGTCCCTGTTTGCAGATGACGTGAAGTTGATGAGAAGAATTCACTCGATCGAAGACCAGGCAGAACTACAAAGGGATCTGGACAGGCTGCAGACCTGGTCCAGCAATTGGCTCCTGGAGTTCAATCCCACCAAGTGCAAAGTCATGAAGATTGGGGAAGGGCAAAGAAGACCGCAGACGGAGTACAGTCTAGGGGGCCAGAGACTACAAACCTCACTCAAGGAAAAAGATCTTGGGGTGAGTATAACACCAGGCACATCTTCTGAAGCGCACATCAACCAAATAACTGCTGCAGCATATGGGCGCCTAGCAAACCTCAGAACAGCATTCCGACATCTTAATAAGGAATCGTTCAGGACCCTGTACACCGTGTACGTTAGGCCCATATTGGAGTATGCGGCACCAGTTTGGAACCCACACCTAGCCAAGCACGTAAAGAAACTAGAGAAAGTGCAAAGGTTTGCAACAAGACTAGTCCCAGAGCTGAGAGGTATGTCCTACGAGGAGAGGTTAAGGGAAATCAACATGACGACACTGGAGGACAGGAGAGATAGGGGGGACATGATAACGACATACAAAATACTGAGAGGAATTGACAAGGTGGACAAAGACAGGATGTTCCAGAGATTGGACACAGTAACAAGGGGACACAGTTGGAAGTTGAAGACACAGATGAATCACAGGGATGTTAGGAAGTATTTCTTCATCCACAGAGTAGTCAGGAAGTGGAATAGTTTGGGAAGCGATGTAGTGGAGGCAGGATCCATACATAGCTTTAAGCAGAGGTATGATAAAGCTCACGGTTCAGGGAGAGTGACCTAGTAGCGATCAGTGAAGAGGCGGGGCCAGGAGCTTGGACTCGACCCCCGCAACCTCAACTAGGTGAGTACACACACACACACACTCACACTCACACACACTCACACACTCTCACACACACACACACACACACACACACACACACACACACACACACACACACACACACACACACACACACACACGCACACACACACACACACACACACACACACACACACTTATATATATATATATATATATATATATATATATATGTATATATATGTATGTATATATATATATATATATATTTATATATATATATATATATATATATATATATATATATATATATATATATATATATATATATATATATATATATATATATGTATGTATATATATGTCGTGCCGAATATGTGAAACTGGTCAATTAGCAAGAACTCATTTAAAATTAAGTCTTTCTGAAATTTTCTCTTATACGTTTAAGGTATATTTTTTTCATTAATGTTAATGTAATTTTTTTTAATTTTGCACCAAAAGAATCTTAGAAAACTTACCTAACCTTATTATAACAAGAACAATTTATTTTAGCCTAACCCAACTAAATATATTTTAAATACGTTTACAATAATTTAATACTAAACAAACACAATCAAATATATTTTTTCGTTAGGTTCAGAATGATTTTGACGAAATTATTGCATACACAAATTTTCACTTGTCTTATATGGCAAGATGAACTTTGCTATTTAAGCCAAGATCGCAAGTTCTGCCTATTCGGCACGACATATATATATATATATATATATATATATATATATATATATATATATATATATACCTAGGGATTGGCGGAGAGCATGTATAGTCCCTTTATATAAAGGGAAAGGGGACAAAAGAGATTGTAAAAATTATAGAGGAATAAGTTTACTGAGTATACCAGGAAAAGTATACGGTAGGGTTATAATTGAAAGAAATAGAGGTAAGACAGAATGAAGAATTGCGGATGAGCAAGGAGGCTTCAGAGTGGGTAGGGGATGTGTAGATCAAGTGTTTACATTGAAGCATATATGTGAACAGTATTTAGATAAAGGTAGGGAAGTTTTTATTGCATTTATTTATTTAGAAAAGGCATATGATAGAGTGGATAGAGGAGCAATGTGGCAGATGTTGCAAGTATATGGAATAGGTGGTAAGTTACTAAATGCTGTAAAGAGCTTTTATGAGGATAGTGAGGCTCAGGTTAGGGTGTGTAGAAGAGAGGGAGAATACTTCCCGGTAAAAGTAGGTCTTAGACAGGGATGTGTAATGTCACCATGGTTGTTTAATATATTTATAGATGGGGTTGTAAAAGAAGTAAATGCTAGGGTGTTCGGGAGAGGGGTGGGATTAAATTATGGGGAATCAAATTCAAAATGGGAATTGACACAGTTACTTTTTGCTGATGATACTGTGCTTATGGGAGATTCTAAAGAAAAATTGCAAAGGTTAGTGGATGAGTTTGAGAATGTGTGTAAAGGTAAAAAGTTGAAAGTGAACATAGAAAAGAGTAAGGTGATGAGGGTATCAAATGATTTAGATAAAGAAAAATTGGATATCAAATTGGGGAGGAGGAGTATGGAAGAAGTGAATGTTTTCAGATACTTGGGAGTTGACGTGTCGGCGGATGGATTTATGAAGGATGAGGTTAATCATAGAATTGATGAGGGAAAAAAGGTGAGTGGTGCGTTGAGGTATATGTGGAGTCAAAAAACGTTATCTATGGAGGCAAAGAAGGGAATGTATGAAAGTATAGTAGTACCAACACTCTTATATGGATGTGAAGCTTGGGTGGTAAATGCAGCAG
Source organism: Cherax quadricarinatus (assembly GCF_038502225.1). NCBI lineage: Eukaryota > Metazoa > Arthropoda > Malacostraca > Decapoda > Parastacidae > Cherax > Cherax quadricarinatus. Next base: position 29,014,481 of record NC_091339.1, read on the forward strand.
CGAGGAGACGGTTGGAGGCAGTGGAGATGTCCTGTCTAAGGGCAATGTGTGGTGTAAATATTATGCAGAAAATTCGGAGTGTGGAAATTAGGAGAAGGTGTGGAGTTAATAAAAGCATTAGTCAGAGGGCACAAGAGGGGTTGTTGAGGTGGTTTGGTCATTTAGAGAGAATGTATCAAAGTAGAATGACATGGAAAGCATATAAATCTATAGGGGAAGGAAAGAGGGGTAGGGGTCGTCCTCGAAAGGGTTGGAAAGAGGGGGTAAAGGAGGTTTTGTGGGTGAGGGGCTTGGACTTCCAGCAAGCGTGCATGAGCGTGTTAGATAGGAGTGAATGGAGACGAATGATACTTGGGACCTGACGATCTGTTGGAGTGTGAGCAGGGTAATATTTAGTGAAGGGATTCAGGGAAACCGGTTATTTTCATATAGTCGGACTTGAGTCCTGGAAATGGGAAGTACAATTCCTGCACTTTAAAGGAGGGGTTTGGGATATTGGCAGTTTGGAGGGATATGTTGTGTATCTCTATACGTATATGCTTCTAAACTGTTGTATTCTGAGCACCTCTGCAAAAACAGTGATAATGTGTGAGTGTGGTGAAAGTGTTGAATGATGATGAAAGTATTTTCTTTTTGGGGATTTTCTTTCTTTTTTTTTGGGTCACCCTGCCTCGGTGGGAGACGACCGACTTGTTGAAAAGAAATATATATATATATATATATATATATATATATATATATATATGTATATATATATATATATATATATATATATATATATATATATATATATATATATATATATATATATATATATATATATATATATAGATATATATATAATTGAAAGTTATATCAAAATCAAATATATAAATGAAGGTTTGGAAGCACTCAGAGTCAGAGATATTTAAATGAAGTCATTTCCATTTTCTCGATCATACAAAAACCTAATAAGTTATCCCTTCCTTTCCATTTTTCTCACCTTTATTGGTCAGTTTGCTCTTCCTGGTCCTCCGTTTCCGCACCTTATCACGCCTTCTGTTCGCGTTTGGTAATTTTTCCAGCCGTTTTTTATCAGTAAAATCAATTTATTCCTCCCGGCTGACAACTGCAGTGCGCTTCCGATTTTCATTCACGTGAATTTAATATTATTCTTGATTCGGATGATTTATTCTCAGTTATCATCCTAAGTGAAGGAAGCATGGGAGTACACAGGGAGAGGGAGAGTAAATTGTCCAGGGAGATAAACTTCTCCAGGGAGAGAAACTTACCCAGGGAGAGGAACTTATCCAGGGAGAGAAACTTATCCAGGGAGAGGAACTTATCCAGGGAGAGTAACTTACCCAGGGAGAGTAACTTATCCAGGGAGAGTAACTTATCCAGGGAGAGTAACTTATCCAGGGAGAGTAACTTATCCAAGAAGAGTAAATTATCCAGAAACATCAAGAAGACCGTAAAGTTGCTAAGTTGAACATTCTCCTCGAGGTCATTTTCCAACTTGAGTTTATCTCTCAAATTTTTGGCTCTCTTATAACGTGGAGTGTTCTTCTGAGCTCCCTTCAAAAGAGTCAGTATTGATGTCGGTGAAGGGCGGCGGCTCTTGATTCATGGCATTAGAGCTACCTTCCCTCCTTCCATGGCTCTAACCTGTTAGCCTAGATCAACCCTCAAGAGTTTACCCTTCCCTTATAATGTAATGATAATGATCTTCCTCTCATGACTTGTGAGTGTTCCTCTGGTACTCTAGTATCTTTGTACTCTGGAATTCTAGTACTCTGGTACCCTGGTACTCTGGTACCCTGGTACAAATACCACCAGAGGATGCGCCTGTTTTAACTCACCTCCCCAGTACCACCAGAGGATGCCCAGTACGCAGCATCTAATTTGAGATTATCCTGAGTTTCCTTACAAGACTAGTCCCGAAGCTAAAAGGAATGAACGACGAAGAAAGAGACCCGAGCCATGGCTGGTTGGCTGGTTGTGCAAGAAAGGTATAGTCACTGGTAGGCGGGATTCCCCAGTGGGGAATCCCGCCTACCAGTGTCTTTGCCCTCGTCTGCTGAACGACGAAGAAAGAGAACCGAGCCATTGCTGGTTGGCTGGTTACTTGTTATTAGAACCTATCTACCACACTATGGTTATTAAGGCTGCATATCACCTGCTCACCACAAATAAAGAAGAATGCTTCAATCCCTACAACAAGGATTAAAGCAAGCTTTCCGAGGACCGAGAGTTGTTGAGAGGCATGACCGAAAGGGAGGTCTCACCCCCCCCATGCAGCTAGATGGGTACATCACGGTCAAAACAACACCAGGGAGAACCAGGGATACTAAACAGGCTGGTCGCACACGTATTCGGTCTTGCGGATGACGTGAATGGTCTTTTTGACAAATACCGTGATTGTCACGAAGGATTTTTTCATGTTTTATACCTAATACTGAGAGAGAGAGAGAGAGAGAGAGAGAGAGAGAGAGAGAGAGAGAGAGAGAGAGAGAGAGAGAGAGAGAGAGAGAGAGAGAAACTGGATAAGAAGATGAGTAAGATAATGATGTCATGAGTTAGGATACAGATAAACGCTGAAGTGCTGGACTGGTCCTTTTCATTGAGTTGGACATTCACGGCATAAACGTAATCACCAAGATGTAAAAAAAAATCGCTCGCAGAAGGGAGAATAGTGAAGAAGATGAATATGAAGGAAGAGAGAGCAAAAGAAAATAATGAAGAAGAAGAAAGAGGGAGACACAAGCGGTGCAGTAATTGAAGATCCTTGAAGCCTAAATCACAGCCTCCCCACCAGATTTACTCACCCAAGTATTGACCATCTCTGGTGAGCATCAAGGAGTTTTTACAATAATAATTCTCAAGATATTTTTTTTCACCTGAGGCTGATACAGGACGACCTGGATCCAGGTTCGGGGTGGTCAGGTGAACTCGGAGAGACTACCATAAATGTTGGTGATGTGGAGGACCTGAACAGACTACTGCCCAGGTCCGCCCTGACTCGCCCTGGTCCGCCCTGGTCCGCCCTGGTCCGCCCTGGTCCGCCCTGCTCCGCCCTGCTCCGCCCTGGTCCGCCCTGGTCCGCCCTGGTCCGCCCTGGTCCGCCCTGGTCCGCCCTGGTCCGCCCTGGTGCACATAGGTAGCACTGGAGACTATCGCCCAGGTCGCGGGGGGGAAGAGTAGGGTGGACCCGGAGAAGCTACTACCCAGGTCTGGCTGTGTGAAGGACCAGAGCTCTCAGGAGATAACACACCACCTTCACGTGTCAATAAACGAGAAAGAAGGTCGTAAAAATGAGACGTTCTTACCCGCTTAGGTCGTATCACAGTGCCACAAAAGTTATGAGAGAAACAACGACCTTGTGCTTGTAACTACGAGAGAAAACTACCCCTCTTATACTTGTGAATGTGGGAGACAAATACGAACCCTATGCTTGAGACTGCAATGGGCGTCGTGTTATGTCTACCCTAGGCAGCTGCTCGATGAACTGTGATATCCGCCGCTGAGAGAATCACTGTAAAGTGAATGTGATCAAAACAACTTCAATATTGCTCTCGTCTTTTCTCTGCTCAGTTATGGTATTGCCCTCTCATACAATCATACAATCATACAATCATACAATTAAGGGAAATCAACCTGACGACACTGGAGGACAGGAGAGATAGGGGGGACATGATAACGACATACAAAATACTGAGAGGAATTGACAAGGTGGACAAAGACAGGATGTTCCAGAGATTGGACACAGTAACAAGGGGACACAGTTGGAAGCTGAAGACACAGATGAATCACAGGGATGTTAGGAAGTATTTCTTCAGCCACAGAGTAGTCAGTAAGTGGAATAGTTTGGGAAGCGATGTAGTGGAGGCAGGATCCATACATAGCTTTAAGCAGAGGTATGATAAACCTCACTGCTCAGGGAGAGTGACCTAGTAGCGATCAGTGAAGAGGCGGGGCCAGGAACTCGGACTCGACCCCCGCAACCTCAACTAGGTGAGTACATACACACACTCACCCACCCACTCATACACACACACACATACACACACACACACACACACACACACACACACACACACACACACACACACACACACACACACACCACACTGGAGGACGGAAGGGTTAGGGGAGACATGATAAGGACATACAAAATACTGCGAGGAATTGACAAGGTGGACAGAGACAGAATGTTCCAGAGATGCGACACAGAAATAAGGGAAGTTGAAGACTTAGATGAGTCAAAGGGATGTTAGGAAGTATTTCTTTAGACATAGAGTTGTCAGGAGGTAGAATAGTCTGGAATGTGACGCAGTGGAGGTAGGAACCATACATAGTTTTAAGACGAAGTTTGATAAAGCTCACGAAGTAGGGAGAAAGAGGACCTAGTAGCGATCAGTGAAGAGGCGGGGCCAGGAGCTATGACTAGACCCCTGCAACCACAAATAGGTGGCCTGGTGGCTGTGGCCCGGTGGCCTGGTGGCTAAAGCTCCCGCTTCACACACGGAGGGCCCGGGTTCGATTCCCGGCGTGTGGAAACATTCCGACACGTTTCCTTACACCTGTTGTCCTGTTCACCTAGCAGCAAATAGGTACCTGGGTGTTAGTCGACTGGTGTGGGTCGCATCCTGGGGGACAAGATTAAGGACCCCAATGGAAATAAGTTAGACAGTCCTCGATGACGCACTGACTTTCTTGGGTTATCCTGGGTGGCTAACCCTCCGGGGTTAAAAATCCGAACGAAATCTTATCTTATCTTATCTTATCAAATAGGTGAGTACATGCTGTTCCTCGACCTCTACAGCCACATACAGGTGACTACACACACACACGTACACTCGACGAGGTTAAACTTAAACATTCACTTAACATGGATGTAACCTCGACTCATATTCTACACTGAAGGTCTCGTGTGATACAGCGTGCGAGGAAAACTGCTGAGAAAACCATTGCTTGCTGAATACTGCCTCTGAAGTTCAGAGAGATGGAGCAGCAGGCTGAAGGAGGGGTGGAGGAAGAGACAGGAAGGAGGAAGGAAGGTAGAGACTGGAGTGACGAGGGAGATGGAGATAACAGAAAGGAATATCGTTAAAGCTTCATAGAAGTTAAAATAATGTTAACTAAACCTAAGCCATGATAGGTTAAGTGACATTAACTAGTTTTAAATGTATCAATTTTCTAGTTAGGTTAGGTCAGGCTGCAAAGTTGGTTTAGAGTTTTTAGAAAAAAGCGAATTATCTTTAATATATATATATATATATATATATATATATATATATATATATATATATATATATATATATATATATATATATATATATATATATATATATATATATATATATGCAAAACAACCATTGTGAAAGAGTAGTGAAATTCCAAGCGCTTTCGTGACTACTCACATTGTCAAGGAACTATGTGAGTAGTCACGAAAGCGCTTGCAATTTCACTA
>NC_091339.1:29024932-29034932 GCF_038502225.1 Cherax quadricarinatus
TAATGGGATTTTCCTCTGCATGTAAGAGAACACCAAAGTCCGAGCAAGGAGGTGGCTCACAGATTAATGGTTCTACCTTCTCTCTCTCTGTCTCTCTGTCTCTCTCTCTCTCTCTCTCTCTCTCTCTCTCTGTTTCTCTTTCACTCTCTCCAGTTAGCAATTCAGTCCCTAGCAAATTACTCCAATATTGATGTAAGGATCTCCTGTTATCTGCCTTTACTAAGTACTCCTGTATACCCTCTCACTCTTGATCCCTCCATCTCTCTCCCTCTCTTTCTCACTTTCCCTTCCTACATCTCGTCTTCCATCTACCTGTCAATTATATCAGAGTATCAGGATGTACGGGACTCTCAGTTATTATACATATTCTGTATAATTTAGGTGTGTTTTGTTTATCTCAATTCTCTTCTTTTTATATAGCAGTTTTTTCTAATTTATCATCACCATCATCGTGTTTCTCATATATTTATTTACTTTTGTTCTTTTTTATCGCTAAAATTTTTTCTCGTCTTGTTTTACACTTCTTGTTTTTCTTTTTATCATTCGCTTTCTTCTTCTCTCGCTTGTATTCCCTTTCTTCTATTCTATTCCAGTTGTTTTCAGCTTTCTCCTCCTCCTCCTCATCATCATCATCATCATCTTCTTCCTCTCTTCGCCCCTCCTCCCTGTCTTCATGTTCATCGTTGTTTCACTGTTGTTTCGTTAACTTAAATTGCTATGAATCTCCCCAAGTTTTGAAGTTAATTTAATGGAAAAGCAACTTTGTTACACTTGTCCACAGCTTCGGTAATTCTTTGTGTTGCTTTCCTCTTCTCTTACGACATTCGAAATGTTCCTTTTTCGGGAATTATTTACTAGGTTCCTCCGTAAATTTTTGTCACTGTGAGAAAGAATTAGATTTAGAAAGAGAGGTACGTTGATTGGTATATTGTGCCAACAGTATGGCACAGAGACACTTTATAGAGCATGTTCTGATGCCGACAATAATTCACTCGGTGTAGAGCTCTATCATGTGATGATCTAACAGAGCTTTACATTCACAGAAACGTTGCAAGACTACAGACTTGCTCTGTACACTGTCTCTCTCTAGCGACAGACAGCAGCAGGTGTTAGAAGACTTGCCATACGTCCCATCTCGCCACAGATAAATCTGGGCTCTTAAGTTGTGAGCTGAATGTGGTATAGTAGTAACAGTTGAGGTAATATTTGTAGTAGTAGTAGGCAGTGATATTAACAGTAATAGAAGTGAGTTATTGTATTGTTAGCAATAAGATATGGTTTAATATTTTTCAGTAATCAGTATAACATAGTCAAATGTCGAAAAAAATTTTCTTGCGAACAGTGTCAGACGTGAGTGGTTTATATATATATATATATATATATATATATATATATATATATATATATATATATATATATATATATATATATATATATATATATATATATATATATATATATATATATATATATATATAAAACAACCACTCTGAAAGAATAGAAATTCCAATTCAGAGTGGTTTGTTTTGCATATTTTTGAAATCACCTGTTTACTGTGATCTTATTGCATATATATATATATATATATATATATATATATATATATATATATATATATATTATATATATGTATATTATATATATATATATATATATATATAATATACATATATATAATATATATATATATATGTGTGTGTGTGTGTGTGTGTGTGTGTGTGTGTGTGTGTGTGTGTGTGTGTGTGTGTGTGTGTGTGTGTGTGTGTGTGTGTGTGTGTGTGTGTGTGTGTGTGTGTGTGTGTGTGTGTGTGTGTGTGTGTGTGTGTGTGTGTGTGTGGTGTGTGTGTGTGTGTGTGTGTGCGTGTGTGTGTGTGTGTGTGTGTGTGTGTGTGTGTGTGTGTGTGTGTGTGTGTGTGTGTGTGTGTGTGTGTGTGTGTGTGTGTGTGTGTGTGTGTGTGTGTGTGTGTGTGTGTGTGTGTGTGTGTGTGTGTGTGTGTGTGTGTGTGTGTGAACTGAAAGAAAATTAAGAATTAAAAAAAATTCTAAAAAGAAAGGTAGAGACAAAGAGAGTGATTCCAGCTGCCGTGAGGTACATCAATCACCAGCTTGCGACCATCTGCCTGAGACAAGCGACATCACTCAGGAAGTTACATTTGTTTCTGAGAGAATACAAATGATGATGCTCTCTAGTCGGCTTGATGTTACTACTGGAGATGCTTTATAAATGACTGGAAGAGAGACAAAGTTGATATCCACTGAGGGAACTTTGTCTCTACAATGTTTATGGAGAACAAAGTGGTGATCCCTGTTAGTAAGAGAGCCGAGAAACAGACATATACCCACTGAGGGTCTAGTTCATGGTCTTTTTCGTGTATCCCTCAGCTTTTGTATTGCGGTTTACAGGACGGCTATGGGATGAACAATAAACTGACTGAGAAATGGTATAGTGTTACCGACAGGATGTGTCTTCTTCAGTCCAAAGGACTGAAGAAGACACATCCTGACGAAACGTCTCGTGGCGAAACGTTTCCTTTAATGAATGTCCTGAACTGTACATAAGTGTCTTTTTCCACAATAAACTGACTGCTGCCGCTCATAGGATGGATATGGTGTGTACAATATACAAATTGCTACCGTCCACAGGAATGATATAGAGTGGACATTAAACTAGCCGCTTCGGCAAAGAGAAAGATAGAGAGAGAAAGAGAGAGAGAGCGAGAGAGAGAGAGAGAGAGATTTATGATGCTGTTATGACAACGTTATCACACTCACAGAGACGAGATGGCTACTGGATGCTGCTCCTCTCATTCGTGTCTCCAATATTATTACAAGAAGGATTTACTACTTCAGGGTCTCATCGCAGATTCAGAAACACGGAAGATATTGCAGTACTATTGTAGTACTATTGTAGTGCTGTAGTACTTTTGTAGTGCTACCGTAGTACTACTGTAGTGCTACCATAGTACTATTGTAGTGTTGTCGCTTTACTATTGTCGTGCTATCGTAGTGCTATTGTAGTGCTGTCGTAGTATACTATTGTATTGCTCTTGTAGTACTGTTGTACTTGTCATCCTCATGCAGCAGAAGAAAAAAAGAAGAAAAAGAAAAGAAGTTTATAGTCGGATTATTAACCAGAAGAATTAATAACGTTGGATAACTCAAAAAAGTCTAGTGATGTGGCTTTTTTACATTGAGATCCCTTAGGACAGCCCCTGGATGCTACCCACAACACTTGACTAAACTCCAGTGTGAGAGGGTAAAGTTCACTTGAATGTACACGACTTTGTGTGCATGAGAGTGTGTTTGGTTTGGTTCTTTTGAGTGTCGAAGCGCTTATTTCGTAGGTATGCTGACTTCAGAGCAACCTAGCAACCTCTACTTTGACTTTGGTAAAAAAAAAATATTGTAACTGTGGAAGTGAACGCAACTTATTTGTACAGAGTACAGAGTACAGAGACTTATAAAAGGAGCAAAGGCAAAGCACTACTGCTCAAAAATTGAAGAGTATAAGCATAACCCCAGAAAGCTCTGGCAACAACTAAAACAGTTGGGGTATAGCCATAAGCCAGTAGATAGGTCTAACATAGTACTCACTATCGATAATGAGGTATGCCACGAAACATCTTAGGTGGCAAATTGCTTTAATTCATACTACACATCTGTTGCATCAACACTAGTAAGTAAACTACCAGTTGCATCAAATACCTTTAACACAGACTCTGATAAGTTTCAAACATACTATACCAATAAAGGGGTAACCCCAAACAGTTGTCAACTAGTAAGTGTATCTCATGACTTTATTCAAAAAGAACTAAGCAGGTTAAACCCAACTAAGAGCACAGGCCCTGATAACATCCCGTCTAAGTTCCTAAAAGATGGTGCTTCTGAACTGTCAATCCCTATTGCTCACATAATAAATCTATCAATCACCACTAATACCGTACCGGAGGGGTTCAAGGAGGCCAGAGTTACTCCTATCTTCAAGAAAAATAGTAGGTCTGATGTAAGCAACTATAGGCCGGTTAGTATACTCAGTATAATATCTAAAATTCTAGAGAGGGCGGTGTATTCTCAAGTAGTTAAGTACCTTAATGACAACAACATTCTCCATAGCTATCAATCGGGCTTTAGAAGATCCTACTCAACCGACACCTCCCTTATTAATCTGATGGATTACCTGAGAACTGAAATGTCAAAGGGGAACCTCATAGGTATGGTAACCTTAGACCTGCAAAAGGCCTTCGATACTGTCAACCACAATATATTATGTAATAAACTTCAAGCTATCGGTATAGGTTCTGTAGACTGGTTTAAGTCCTACCTTAGCAACAGGAGACAAATAGTCAAAATCAACAAAACAGAATCAGAACCCCTGCCGATAACTTGTGGAGTTCCCCAAGGTAGTATTCTGGGTCCCTTATTATTCTTATGTTATGTCAATGATATGCCTATCAGTGTCAAGTGCAAACTCGTACTGTATGCAGATGACAGTGCTCTGTTAGTGTCAGGTAAAGACCCACAAGATATTGCTAATGTTTTAACACTGGAACATAAACTGAGAAGGGTAAATAATTTTAATGTTCAGTGTAATGGGGAGTCCATCACTTTGGTTTCATCAGTAAAATATCTGGGAATCCCCTTTGACCCATGCATGTCAGGAGAATTGATAGGGAACAGTGTAGTAAAGAAAGTGAATGCCAGACTGAAGTTCCTGTATAGACAAGCACAGTGTCTACCTACTGAGGCTCGCAGGACCCTATGTCTAGCCCTTATACAATGCCATATGGATTACGCTTGCTCTTCTTGGTACTCTGCCTTGACAAAAAAGCTGAAAGATAGACTGCAAATCACCCAGAACAAAATCGTAAGATTCATCCTGGGGCTGGGACCAAGAGAACATGTAGGCCAGGATGAATTACAACAGTTGGATATGCTGAATGTTGAAGACAGAGTAAAACAACTGAAGCTAAATCATGTTTATAAAATTGCTCACAAACAATGTCCAGAATATCTTGCTGTCAATTTTGTCAAGGTTGGGAACCAAAGCAATCATAGTACAAGGGGGAGAGAGCACAACTTTGTAGTACCCACAGTCATTGGCCAGGCTTCAAACACCTTTTATTGTACGGCAATAAAGGAATGGAAGAGACTGCCCGCACATGTCAAAGCCAGTCATAGCATGAACCAGTTCAAGAAGAGTGCCAAAAGGTGTCTGATGAATGTAGCTACAGAAAGGGAGGGGAATGATTTTCTGTTTTTTAGCTAACATACGTGTAAATTTTACCTTATTCCTAGTAATGACCCTCGTATGGTAGATAGTCTTAATGACCCTTGTGTAGTAGATAGTCTTTTTAGTATGATAATAAGATGTTATCTTCATTGTAGAATAATAAGAAAATATTATAACCTTTATATTATAATAAGGTAAAAGGACCCCAATGGAAATAAGTCACTCTGTCTGACTTTTTTGGGTTATCCTAGGTTCTCTACACATATGCTGCTATGTATGATAATTCTATGTAACTGTATTTGTGTATACCTGAATAAACTTACTTACTTACTTACTTATTCTGGAAACAGTGTTTCATCTCTGTCAACTCGTCACCTCCTTGATTCTCCGAGATGTCAGTCAGCTGGGGGCCACCTTATTAACTGTTCACTCGTGTCTGATCCAGTGTGCTACTGCTCTGCACCTTGTGCTGACATAGGCTCCTCATTGAGGCTCATGCCTATTCTGCCACGTGTGTAATAATCTGTTAATTTTGAAGTGAGCGATCATGTTTCTTTACTGGCATTATTATCAGTGGTGATTCTACATAAGTCATTGTCACTGTGGGTACTACAAAGTTGTGCTCTCTCCCCCTTGTACTATGATTGCTTTGGTTCCCAACCTTGACAAAATTGACAGCAAGATATTCTGGACATTGTTTGTGAGCAATTTTATAAACATGTATTGTGTATACCTGAATAAATTTACTTACTTACTTACTTACTTACTTACTTACACAATGAGTCTTAGCCATGGTTCAGTACCACAGGATGCACCTTACCTGATGCTGGAAGAAGCTTTGATTCACTACCTCAGTTTGTTTGACTGTTTCATTGTTTGAGTCACTTGGGTAATATTTCATGTTTGAGTGCTTTGTCAAACTTTACAGAATATTTTCACGGATACTGAGTCTGTGTAAGTAAGTAAGTAAGTAAGTAAGTTTATTCAGGTATACACAAATACAGTTACATAGAATTATCATACATAGCAGCATATGTGTAGAGAACCTAGGATAACCCAAAAAAGTCAGACAGAGTGACTTATTTCCATTGTGTGAGATGAAAGTGTTACCTACTAGGCCACGGGACATGAGTCATGAAGGCTACTTGTAGCTTATACACCACCAGTCATGAATACTTTCATACCTAATATTGTGATTAAAGTTAATTCTCAGTCTATATACACTAAGATATGCATTTTTAGGCGTATTTAATGTGCACAGATTTATGAGATTACTTTGATAATATACTTCAGTTCATTATATATAAATATTATACAAACTGAAAGCCCATACAATGTTTTTTCTAGTAATCCTTGGTTAAATTTATACCATTTGTCTCCATAGGTTGATGGTCTTGTGAAGTAACTAAGAGGTGCTCACCGTGTAGTACAGTGTCTCATTGACAGTACATCCCTGACCTCAAGGGAGGTGGTTCCTTGACGCTGGTAAGGGGCTCTTAATCTAAGGATTTGGGTCTGTGTTTCAGTTCCCTGAATTAAGCCTGAATACCTTCCACATCCCTCCTCCCCCACAGGCGCTGTATAATCCTATGGGTTTAGCGCTTCCCCCTTGATTATAATAATGTTCTTCCTGGGATTAAACCTGATTCAGTCCCATTCTCAAGCGTTTATGATTTCTTAAGGATTAAGGATATTATTTCTTTGTAAAGGTTACAATGTGAAATTCCAATTTTTATTTGCTAAGTACAAAGAAAGCCACTATCATGCCTGGGCATTTCGGGCAGACTAAAGGTTTATCGCTTCCCCATCAATTATTTCAGCTACATAATAATCGAGTCACTTTGTCTGACTTTCCTGGGGTTATCCTAGGTTCTCTACACATATACTGCTATGTATGATAATCTATGTAACTATTTGTGCATACCTGAATAAACTTACTAAGTCACAGTGCGCGACAGTTAACATTTTAGTTAAGTTACCCATTCTACCGTTTTCTTCAACTGTTTTATAAAAGAAACTGAGATTTGTAGAGGGTAAGCTTAGTTTAAGAGCTGGTGGACGAGGCTTGCAGTTTCTAAGGACGTGTATCGAAGTAATGTCCTGAGAAACTGCGTCTTTCCTCCTGCTATAGGATACAATTTATGTTCACATTAGCGTTCTTCAACGATGAAGAATCTGACTTTTTTGGTTATCCTAGACAATTTGGACATAAGTACAATTATCATACATAGAAACATATGTGGACTTATACCTAACAAAACATATTGCCCATTCTTCCTCTTCTGTTTCTTCGTATTTTTCTTTCTATTGTTCCTCCTCCCAGACTGGAATTGTCAGCTGGTCCTAACTAGCCAGAAGAAGTTGCAAGTCTGCAACAAGCTATATTATCGCCGCAGATAGTGGAACTTCCTTGAAGTGTCTCACTTCCTTCTGGTGACCAGTAGTGACGCGTTTGTAACACAACAAGAACAAGCGAAGTTACAACAGTCAAACTGAGCCCTACAAAGTAAAACTGAACCCACCGTAAACTGAACCCACACAATGACCTGAACCCTACACAATAAACTGAACCTACACGTTAAATTGAACCCCAATGGAAATAAGTCACTTTGTCTGACTTTTTTGGGTTATCCCAGGTTCTCTACACATATGCTGCTATGTATGATAATTCTATGTAACTGTATTTGTGTATAAATTAATAAACCTACTTACTTAACAAACTACACAAATTAAACCCACACAATAAACTGAAGCAAAAAATAAACGGCTGTCTTTAAGACCCCTGTCTGTCTTCAAGACCCCTGGTTGTCTTCAAGACCCCGGGTTGTCTTCAAGACCCCTGACTGTCTTCAAGACCCCTGGCTGTCTTTAAGACCCCTGGCTGTCTTCAAGACCCCTGCTGTCTTTAAGACCCCTGGCTGTCTTCAAGACCCCTGCTGTCTTTAAGACCCCTGGCTGTCTTCAAGACCCCTGGCTGTCTTTAAGACCCCTGGTTGTCTTCAAGACCCCTGACTGTCTTCAAGACCCCTGACTGTCTTCAAGACCCCTGACTGTCTTTAAGACCCTTGGCTGTCTTCAAGACCCCTGGCTGTCTTTAAGACCCCTGGTTGTCTTCAAGAGCCTTGGCTGTCTTCAAGACCCCTGACTGTCTTCAAGACCCTTGGCTGTCTTCAAGACCCCTGGCTGTCTTTAAGACCCCTGGTTGTCTTCAAGACCCCTGCTGTCTTTAAGACCCCTGGCTGTCTTCAAGACCCCTGGCTGTCTTTAAGACCCTTAGGCTGTCTTCAAGACCCTTGGCTGTCTTCAAGACCCCTGGCTGTCTTCAAGACCCCTGGATGTCTTCAAGACCCCTGGCTGTGTTCGAGACCCCTGACTGTCTTCAAGACCCGTGGCTGTCTTCAAGACCCCTGGCTGTCTTCAAGACCCCTGACTGTCTTCAAGACCCTTGGCTGTCTTCAAGACCCCTGGTTGTCTTCAAGACCCCTGGCTGTCTTCAAGACCCCTGACTGTCTTCAAGACCCTTGGCTGTCTTCAAGACCCCTGGCTGTCTTCAAGACCCCTGACTGTCTTCAAGACCCCTGGCTGTCTTCAAGACCCCTGACTGTCTTCAAGACCCTTGGCTGTCTTCAAGACCCCTGGCTGTCTTTAAGACCCCTGGTTGTCTTCAAGACCCCTGGCTGTCTTCAAGACCCCTGACTGTCTTCAAGACCCTTGGCTGTCTTCAAGACCCTTGGCTGTCTTCAAGACCCCTGGCTGTCTTCAAGACCCCTGGTTGTCTTCAAGACCCCTGGCTGTCTTCAAGACCCCTGACTGTCTTCAAGACCCTTGGCTGTCTTCAAGACCCCTGGCTGTCTTCAAGACCCCTGACTGTCTTCAAGACCCTTGGCTGTCTTCAAGACCCCTGGTTGTCTTCAAGACCCCTGGCTGTCTTTAAGAATCCTGGCTGTCTTCAAGACCCTTAGCTGTCTTCAAGTTCCCTGGATGGCCGTCTTCAAGATTTCTGCCTGTCTTCAAGAACGCTGGCTGTCTTTCAGACCCTGGGCAGGCTTCAAGACCTCTGACTGTCTTCAAGACCCTTGGCTGTCTTCAAGACCCCTGGTTGTCTTCAAGACCCCTGGCTGTCTTCAAGACCCCTGACTGTCTTCAAGACCCTTGGCTGTCTTCAAGACCCCTGGCTGTCTTTAAGACCCCTGGTTGTCTTCAAGACCCCTGACTGTCTTCAAGACCCTTGGCTGTCTTCAAGACCCCTGGTTGTCTTCAAGACCCCTGGCTGTCTTTAAGACCCCTGGTTGTCTTCAAGACCCCTGACTGTCTTCAAGACCCCTGACTGTCTTCAAGACCCTTGGCTGTCTTCAAGACCCCTGGCTGTCTTTAAGACCCCTGGCTGTCTTCAAGACCCCTGCTGTCTTCAAGACCCCTGGCTGTCTTTAAGACCCCTGGCTGTCTTCAAGACCCCTGCTGTCTTTAAGACCCCTGGCTGTCTTCAAGACCCCTGGCTGTCTTTAAGACCCCTGGACAGGCACCTAAAGTCAGTACCTGAAAAGTCAGGCTGTGGTTCGTACGTATGTTTGCGTGCGGCACCATTAAACGTCTACTTGATCAAGCCCTGGTCCACCGCGAGGCCTGGTCACGGGCCGTGCCGCAGGGGCGTTGACCCCCGGAACACCCTCCAGGTATAGGTAATAAACTGAAGCCATACAATGAACAGAAGCCACACATAAAATTGAAACATTATGAAACCGAGCCCGGTGAAACCTAATCCACACGTTG
>NC_091339.1:29039932-29152432 GCF_038502225.1 Cherax quadricarinatus
TGTCAGAGTAACTTTCAAGGAAGAATCAGTTCGAATCAGGATTCTGCAAGAAAGAAAGCAAGACTGAGAGACAAAGAGGGGTACCAGAGAAGTATACCTCGACCGCGACAGAACACAAGAAGAAAGGAAAGGACTACACTGAAAGAGAGGGTACAGAGACGCAAGGAGGAACGAGAAGCAATGAAAATGAGCAGGACCCAGACACAGGAGGAAGGGCAAACACACCCCACAGAATCTCCCACCAAAAGACCCCTCCCGACGACATTCCCAACAGCAACTGAGCAACCTATACTCCAACCCACTCACTGTTCCTCTGCCACCAACCCCCATATCCACAAACCTCACCCCAACAGCTGTCCCTTATGGGCATTCTGACCCCACCCCCATCAACACATACCCCACCTACACCACAGCCCCATATAGGCCCCCCACCAAGGCTCTCCCTCCCCAACCCCAATATACTTGCATGACCACAATGATAGAAAAGAAACTAAAGGTTTGGTACACAAATGCGGATGGAATAATGAATAAACATGAGGAGTGGAATGAAAGAATCAGTGAAAAATCCCCAGACATCATAGCAGTCACAGAAACAAAACTCGCTGAGATAATAACAGAACACAATCTTCCCAACAGGATATCAGATCCTGAGGAAAGATAGAAGGAGTAGAGGGGAGGAGGGGTTGCACTGCTCATAAAACACCAATGGGGATTTGAGGAAATGGAAGGCATGGACATGATTGGAGAAAGAGACTACATTGTAAGGTACAATTCAGTCCGGAGAACATAAAGTAGTCATTGGAGTGATGTATAACCCACCACAGAACTGCAGGAGGCCAAGAGAGGAGTAAGAAAACAACAGGGTGATGGTGGACACACTGGCTGAGGTGGCAAGAAGAGCTCACTCGAGCAGAGCAAAGTTACTGGTAATGGGCAGATTTCAACCACAGGGAGATCGACTGGGAAAACCTGGAGCCACATGGGGGTCCCGAAACATGGAGAGCCAAGATGATGGATGTGGTACTTGAAAACCTCATGCATCAACATGTCAGGACCCAACCAGAGAGAGAGGGGAGGATGAGCCAGCAAGACTGGATCTTGTGTTCACCCTGAGCAGTTCAGACATCGAGGACATCACCTACGAGAGGCCCCTTGGAGCTAGCGATCATGTGGTTCTGAGTTTTGACTATATAGTAGAGTTACAAGTGGAGAAGGTAACAGGAACTGAAGGGGACAGGCCAAACTATAAAAGGGGGACTACACAGGTATGAGAAAGTTCCTGCAGGAGGTTCAGTGGGACAGAGAAATGGTAGGAAAATCAGTAAACGAGATGATGGAATATGTGGCAACAAAGTGCAAGGAGGCAGAGGAGAAAGTTTTGTTCCCAAGGGAAACAGAAATAATAGGAAGACCAAGACGAGTCCTTGGTTTACCCAGAAGTGTGGGAGGCAAAAGCTAAGTGTGCAACAGAGGAATGGAAAAGGTACAGGAGGCATAGGACCCAGGAAAACAAGGAGATTAGTAGAAGAGCCAGAAACGAGTATGCGCAGATAAGGAGGGAGGCCCAGAGACAGTATGAAAACGACATAGCATCGAAAGTCAAATCTGACCCTGAAACTGCTGTATAGCCACATTGGAAGAAGACAACAGTCAAGGACCAGGTGATAAGGCTGAGGAAAGAAGGTGGGGAACTCACAAAAAACGATCAAGAGGTATGTGAGGAGCTCAACACGAGATTTAAGGAAGTATTTACAGTAGAGACAGGAAGGACTCTGGGGGACAGACCAGATGGGGACACCAACAAGAATACACCAACAAGTGTTGGACGACATACATACAGATGAGGAGGAGGTGAAGAAACTGCTAAAGGGACATCGATACCTCAAAGGCAATGGGACCGGACAACATCTCTCCATGGGTCCCTTAGAGAGGGAGCAGATATGTTGTGCGTACCACTTACCACAATCTTCAACACATCCCTGGAAACTGGGCAACTACCTGAGGGTATGGAAGACAGCAAATGTAGTTCCCATTTTCAAAAAAGGAGACAGAAAAGAGGCACTAAACTATAGACCTGTGTCATTGACGTGTATAGTATGCAAAATTATGGAGAAGATTATCAGGAGGAGAGTGGTGGAGCACCTGGAAGCAGGAACAGGAGTATAAATGCCAACCAGCACGGATTCACGGAAGGCAAATCCTGTGTCACAAACCTTCTGGAGTTTTATGATAAAATAACAGAAGTAAGACACGAGAGAGAGGGGTGGGTTGATTGCATCTTCTTGGACTGCAAGAAGGCCTTTTGACACAGTTCCTCACAAGAGATTAGTGCAGAAGCTAGAGCATCAGGTGCATATAACAGGAAGGGCACTGCAATGGATCAGAGAATACCTGACAGGGAGGCAACAACGAGTCATGGTACGTAATGATGTATCAGATGGGCACCTGTGACGCAGCGAAGTCCCACAGGGTCGGTCCTAGGACCAGTGCTATTTTTGGTATATGTGAACGACATGACGGAAGGGTTAGACTCAGAAGTGTCCCTGTTTGCAGATGATGTAAGAAGTTAATGAGGAGAATTAAATCTGATGAGGACCAGGCAGGACTTCAAAGAGACCTGGACAGACTGGACACCTGGTCCAGCAACACACACACACAGACACACACACACAGACACACACACACACACAGACACACACACACACAGACACACACACACACAGACACACACACACACACACACACACACACACACACACACACACACACAGACACACACACAGACACACACACACACACACACACACACACACACACACACACACACACACACACACACACACACACACACACACACACACACACACACACACACATATATATATATATATATATATATATATATATATATATATATATATATATATATATATATATATATATATATATATATATATATATATATATATATATATGTATATATATATATAACAATCGCAGGCGATCTTAACTATGCTAGACAAGCCATGTACATATATTGCTTGTAGGACTCGATCAGTTGTCTTTATCATTCCAGGAAAGTTTAAATATTAGATGTATTTAGGAAAAAAATTAAAGATTGAGACCTTTCTATAGGAACCTTCGTCGGAGGTCAGATTGCCGGGAATTAGCCAAGTGTCAGGGAAACATTGGATTAATGAAGCTCCTAGTAAGTAAAACACTGGTCCAATACAAACTTTTGATAAGCGAAATGTATCATAAAAAAAAAAACTTTAAAAACGCCGGAAAGACTAGCTTGACAATACTGGGAGCAGGTGTTAGTGGCGGCCAGGTAACCACAAAGAGACCCACTAACACCTTTACTCCCACCAAATTTCCTCCCAGACAAGTAGGGAAGGTGGGAGCATAATTATTCAATCAAAGTAACGTTGTTGTGGGGACGTTAAGATATGGAGGACCCGATGTTCGTTGTTTGCATTGCTTGTATTTGGAAATGTTCGCACTGAATCATTGGCAACGTGACAGAAACAACGAAGGTAAAGAGACGAGCAATGTACAGTACATAGTCGGCTCATCCAGCTTGTGGACCAGCCTCACACACCACCTCATCCAGCTTGTGGACCAGCCTCACACACCACCTCATCCAGCTTGTGGACCAGCCTCACACACCACCTCATCCAGCTTGTGGACCAGCCTCACACACCACCTCATCCAGCTTGTGGACCAGCCTCACACACCACCTCATCCAGCTTGTGGACCAGCCTCACACACCACCTCATCCAGCTTGTGGACCAGCCTCACACACCACCTCATCCAGCTTGTGGACCAACCTCACACACCACCTCATCCAGCTTGTGGACCAGCCTCACACACCACCTCATCCAGCTTGTGGACCAGCCTCACACACCACCTCATCCAGCTTGTGGACCAGCCTCACACACCACCTCATCCAGCTTGTGGACCAGCCTCACACACCACCTCATCCAGCTTGTGGACCAGCCTCACACACCACCTCATCCAGCTTGTGGACCAGCCTCACACACCACCTCATCCAGCTTGTGGACCAGCCTCACACACCACCTCATCCAGCTTGTGGACCAGCCTCACACACCACCTCATCCAGCTTGTGGACCAGCCTCACACACCACCTCATCCAGCTTGTGGACCAGCCTCACACACCACCTCATCCAGCTTGTGGACCAGCCTCACACACCACCTCATCCAGCTTGTGGACCAGCCTCACACACCACCTCATCCAGTTTGTGGATTAGTCTCACGCACCACCTCATCCAGTTTGTGGATTAGTCTCACGCACCACCTCATCCAGTTTGTGGATTAGTCTCACGCACCACCTCATCCAGTTTGTGGATTAGTCTCACGCACCACCTCATCCAGCTTGTGGATTAGTCTCACGCATCATCTCATCCAGTTTGTGGACGTCTCACGCACCACCTCATCCAGCTTGTGGACCAGCCTCACACACCACCTCATCCAGCTTGTGGACCAGCCTCACACACCACCTCATCCATCTTGTGGACCAGCCTCACACACCACCTCATCCAGCTTGTGGACCAGCCTCACACACCACCTCATCCAGCTTGTGGACCAGCCTCACACACCACCTCATCCAGCTTGTGGACCATCCTCACACACCACCTCATCCAGTCTGTAGGCCAGCCTCAAACACCACTTCATCCATCTTGTGCACCAGCCTCACACACCACCTTATCCAGCTTGTGGACCAGCCTCACACACCATCTTATCCAGTTTGTAGACCAGCCCCACCACCTCATCCAGCTTGTGGACCAGCCTCACACACCACCTCTTCCAGCTTGTGGACCAGCTTCACACACCACCTCATCCAGCTTGTGGACCAGCCTAACACACCACCTCATCCAGCTTGTGGACCAGCCTCACACACCATCTTATCCAGTTTGTAGACCAGCCCCACCACCTCATCCAGCTTGTGGACCAGCCTCACACACCACCTCTTCCAGCTTGTGGACCAGCTTCACACACCACCTCATCCAGCTTGTGGACCAGCCTAACACACCACCTCATCCAGCTTGTGGACCAGCCTCACACACCACCTCATCCAGCTTGAGGACCAACCTCACACACCACCTCATCCAGCTTGTGGACCAGCCACACACACCACCTCATCCAGCTTGTGAACCAGCCACACACACCACCTCATCCAGCTTGTGAACCAGCCACACACACCACCTCATCCAGCTTGTGAACCAGCCTCACACACTGTAGCTGATGTCATTGCAACTCTAAGATTTTATACAGAGACTTCAAAAGTTAGTGAACAAATCAGCACGCGAATATGTATTCATTTCGCTATTTAGCCTCTTCAACATCTTTCCACGCTAGGCGATTTACGTCGTGTTACTGAACCATATACCCTTTCGTGTGATTTATCCCGCAAACCCACGATCAACCACGCTCTACAAAATGTCATAGTGTGGTACATGCTAGTAATTAACTCTCATTCATCCCACGTCCAGGGCTTCGTGTACTAGACAATTACCCAGCCTAAATTTAGTAGATGCTGCTTAATAGAAGAGAAGCAGTGTTTCTTACATGATATCTAGGCTGGTTGATGCCTGGCTATAGTAACAATGAATGTCTACTCTTTAAATGTAGCGCGTTTATATATATATATATATATATATATATATATATATATATATATATATATATATATATATATATATATATATATATATATATATATTATATATATATTTATATATATATATATATATATATATATATATATATATATATATATATATATATATATATATATATGTATATGTATGTATGTATATATATATATATATATATATATATATATATATATATATATATATATATATATATATATATATATATATATATATATATTTATTTATTTATTTATTATCACACTGGCCGATTCCCACCAAGGCAGGGTGGCCCGAAAAAGAAAAACTTTCACCATCATTCACTCCATCACTGTCTTGCCAGAAGGGTGCTTTACACTACAGTTTTTAAACTGCAACATTAACACCCCTCCTTCAGAGTGCAGGCACTGTACTTCCCATCTCCAGGACTCAAGTCCGGCCTGCCGGTTTCCCTGAATCCCTTCATAAATGTTACTTTGCTCACACTCCAACAGCACGTCAAGTATTAAAAACCATTTGTCTCCATTCACTCCTATCAAACACGCTCACGCATGCCTGCTGGAAGTCCAAGCCCCTCGCACAAAAAACCTCCTTTACCCCCTCCCTCCAACCCTTCCTAGGCCGACCCCTACCCCGCCTTCCTTCCACTACAGACTGATACACTCTTGAAGTTATTCTGTTTCGCTCCATTCTCTCTACATGTACGAACCACCTCAACAACCCTTCCTCAGCCCTCTGGACAACAGTTTTGGTAATCCCGCACCTCCTCCTAACTTCCAAACTACGAATTCTCTGCATTATATATATATATATATATATATATATATATATATATATATATATATATATATATATATATATATATATATATATATATATATATATATATATATATATACCATTTCTCCTGAGTGATGGTGGTAAGTCTCATGTAATAGTAACTTCAGCTCTGGGAGGACGCCTTTGAAACTCCCGTAACTACTAAATTCCTGGATGATTTTCGATAGACGCATCATATACTACACCTGCCCCTTCGTTGCACACGCCTGTCTTTTCATTTCTCACTCCTGCAACATCTTAAGTGGAAGTAACAGTGTTACTACTGTTTCATGATTTTGTGAAAATCCTTTGCTGTTGCTGTACCTTTGCTGCACTCTTCCTGCTGCTAGTGTTGCCGTCCGTGTATGGTGTCGGCTAATTATATTCTAGTCTGTGAATTTCAGTCATGTGGCGAGAAAATTACCATGGAAAGTTAAGATCAAAATTCTTATGATGAAGACTTAATGAAAGTATTTTATATTATATTTACACTGACACTATTAATTACAAGAGTAAACAAACCATCGAGAGAAAGTCTGAATGACGCATCAATTTTTCCAGCAGTCTCTCTCTCTCTCTCTCTCTCTCTCTCTCTCTCTCTCTCTCTCTCTCTCTCTCTCTCTCTCTCTCTCTCTCTCTCTCTCTCTCTCTCTCTCTCCCACGATGCGGACTGTGCAAGTATAGATCACAAATGAGTCATATTAGTGTATAATAGATTAATGTAGGATACATAAGCGTCATATATCCACATAGGATAAATCAGTGCAGTTGTGTCCGTGTGTATTTGCCAGTTTCTGTATGTGCACATGTGTCAGGTGTCCCAATGATCTGTTATACGGCGGCTTACGGCTTTACACAACTGAAGGCTCAACACACTCTACATGACCTCCGTCGTGCACGTGTGACCGTCTGTTTTCTTACTTGTCAAGAGCATACAATCAACGCTCGCTAGAGCAGCATCCACACACACACACACGCGCACACATAAAACACACCACAGGCCAAATATCTCATGACAAGTGCCTCTGATAACTGGTAACACACACACACACACTCGTTAACACCCTAATTAAAACCTAAATGCTTACTGAGTGAATTTCACCTCTCACTAAAAAATCACCCCTCATCCTGCTTTCTCCCTATGCATCAAAAAAACGTAACTTCCTGTCAAACTGGGACGACATCACAATTATCACTACAAGATAGCTGCAAGGTAACTGGGTCGTATCTCCAATAATAACTAGCACGTAACAGTTCTTAAAACTCACTCCCACCATCCAATATTTACACCCCGTTTTCTACTGTGCAGGAACGACAGGTTTAATTTTCCCATTGTTTATTAACTTTTTTGAAACGTCTGCTCGCACCAAGACAACCTGACCCGAAGAGGTAAACATTTGCCATCGTCCAGCCTCCGAGTACACATCCAGAAGCGTACAGGTTGCGGTCCAGTTGATCTAGCTAAGACCGTCTTCCTGTTCAGACACTCTACTTCCCAGGTTTAAAAGTTCATTTCCGTTGAACCGGTTTCCCACAATCTTCCATTATATATATATATATATATATATATATATATATATATATATATATATATATATATATATATATATATATATATATATATATATATATATATGTATATATATATATATATATATATATATATATATATATATATATATATATATATATATATATATATGTATGTATGTACTCACCTAGTTGTACTCACCTAGTTGAGGTTGCGGGGGTCGAGTCCGAGATCCTGGCCCCGCCTCTTCACTGATCGCTACTAGGTCACTCTCCCTGAACCGTGAGCTTTATCATACCTCTGCTTAAAGCTATGTATGGATCCTGCCTCCACTACATCGCTTCCCAAACTATTCCACTTACTGACTACTCTGTGGCTGAAGAAATACTTCCTAACATCCCTGTGATTCATCTGTGTCTTCAACTTCCAACTGTGTCCCCTTGTTACTGTGTCCAATCTCTGGAACATCCTGTCTTTGTCCACCTTGTCAATTCCTCTCAGTATTTTGTATGTCGTTATCATGTCCCCCCTATCTCTCCTGTCCTCCAGTGTCGTCAGGTTGATTTCCCTTAACCTCTCCTCGTAGGACATGCCTCTTAGCTCTGGGACTAGTCTTGTTGCAAACCTTTGCACTTTCTCTAGTTTCTTTACGTGCTTGGCTAGATGTGGGTTCCAAACTGGTGCCGTATACTCCAATATGGGCCTAACGTACACGGTGTACAGGGTCCTGAACGATTCCTTATTAAGATGTCGGAATGCTGTTCTGAGGTTTGCTAGGCGCCCATATGCTGCAGCAGTTATTTGGTTGATGTGCGCTTCAGGAGATGTGCCTGGTGTTATACTCACCCCAAGATCTTTTTCCTTGAGTGAGGTTTGTAGTCTCTGGCCCCCTAGACTGTACTCCGTCTGCGGTCTTCTTTGCCCTTCCCCAATCTTCATGACTTTGCACTTGGTGGGGTTGAACTCCAGGAGCCAATTGCTGGACCAGGTCTGCAGCCTGTCCAGATCCCTTTGTAGCTCTGCCTGGTCTTCGATCGAATGAATTCTTATCATCAATTTCACGTCATCTGCAAACAGGGACACTTCGGATTCTATTCCTTCAGTCATGTCGTTCACAAATACCAGAAACAGCACTGGTCCTAGGACTGACCCCTGTGGGACCCCGCTGCTCACAGGTGCCCACTCTGACACCTCGCCACGTACGTGTGTGTGTGTGTGTGTGTGTGTATCACAATATTCAGTGATAGACATTCACTTAGTGAACGCCAATCATTAGCCACGTGAAACTGAACGGGACTTGAACCCGAGTAATTCTAATGAATATCATGTTAAGTTACCTTATTTCTTATTTCTTCACATTTCTTGTTCTTTTATATATACTCTTTCTTGTCTATGCCTCCGTTTTATTTTCCGTTTCAATTTCCTTTTCTTATTTTGTCCTTGTTCGTATTCTGTTATTTTCCCCTCGTCTTCTTTTCCACGGCTCTTCTGTCTTGTGATTCTTAACTTTCAAATCTTCTTCCGAAACATTTCAACACTTCCACTAATAAATTATTCCATCGCTTCTACCAAAAAAATAAATGTTGGTCTATGTTTTTTGTTTTATTTTCTACAGAGGAAAAAAGTCCCAGGCCTACCAACCTTCTCGACGCGTACAGTACCGCCAACAGTGGGTGAGCAAACAGGCCTACCAGCCCTTATGAGATATCAAGCACCGTAAATTAAGGTAAAAATCATGCTTGCCAAGATGAGAGGCGAGGACAGTGACTCCAACAGTGCAACAGAATAACACAGTTCTAGCTAGGACTGCATATGTTGATTTATTCCTTGATTCGTTCCTTGATTTGCAGAGTAACATTTAGATGTGCAGGGCGTGCAGCACAGTGAACAACCGAATTCCTATGCAGGAATCAGGACTACCAGGTACATATTCCCAGGGCTACCAACTGTAGACCCCAGGGCTACCAACTGTAGATCCCAGGGCTACCAACTGCAGACCCCAGGGCTACCAACTGTAGATCCCAGGGCTACCAACTGTAGATCCCAGGGCTACCAACTGTAGATCCCAGGGCTACCAACTGTAGATCCCAGGGCTACCAACTGTAGATCCCAGGGCTACCAACTGTAGATCCCAGGGCTACCAACTGTAGATCCCAGGGCTACCAACTGCAGATCCAAGGCTACCACCTGCAGACCCAAGGCTAAGAGCCGTATACCCAGGGCTACCAAACGTAAACCCCAGGGCTACCAACCACATACGTAAATGCAGAGTTACCAACAAAAGACTGAAGCCCGAGGATTACTAACTGTAGATGTTCTTCCAAGGATACAAACATATCGTCTTTAAACGTTTGCCTTCGCTGGATTTACCAGAAAAATATAATTTTTTAATAATAGTAATAATGATTTTTCAACTTCATTAATATCAGCTGAAGATGAGTGTTTAATGTAGTGACTCCTGAGAAAGAAACTATGATTCAATTGTGGGAAAAAATGTAAACGGAAATTTTAAAGTGAGATGTGATTCGGATTTAACGATGGAGTGATAAGACGATATGAAGAACACTTTGATATATAGTGACCCAGCGGACCCATGGGGGTGGGTGTGTGGGTGTGGGCGTGTTTGTGGGGGTGAGGTGAGGCCTGTGGAGGAGTGTGGACGTAGAAGGTTGTTCTTAAAGAGGTGTGGGGGCGAAGAACGCCTTGAGATGACGTCTGTGCGTGCTGAGAGGCTGACAGAGAGATGGCGTGGAGCGTGGGCGTGGAAGGTGTTATGGGTGGCCATGGTGGTGTTGAGTCTGGCGTCGGTAGTTCTGGCCAAGAAGAATGTCTCGTCAAGTAAGTAACAACGATTTAATGTTTCATGTTCCTTGTTTGTGTAGGAGAATAACACCTTATTAATCTCTCTCTCTCTCTCTCTCTCTCTCTCTCTCTCTCTCTCTCTCTCTCTCTCTCTCTCTCTCTCTCCAGTCTGACCTACAGTAATATTACATACAAAACACCTCTAATGAATTTTCAATTCAGTATTAATTTTCTTTCGATCTCAGTTCAGATCAGTAGTTCAAGGAAAAGTAGAACAGTAGTTCACGGCTACTATAAACCAGATACAGTAGTTCATGCCAGTTACAAGATCATCGTCAGTTATTAGGGGCAGTTACATGTCAAGCTACAGTAGTTGACAGCAGGAAGTCACCAGGTGAGATTCACCAGTCTGCTCACTTGTGAAGGCAACCAACCACGACAGAGATTTCACCGGTGTAGAGGCCATGAAACCAGGCACCAGGGTAAATTCCTCTAGTCTTGAGTGTGTGTGAACTCCGGGGAGAAAGTATAGAGGGAAAGTAGCGAGAGAAAGTTAAATGATGTATATGAGCAGTCACCTGTGTAATTTATGGGGACTTTGAGAGACAGACTGAGAGACAGAGAGATAGGAGGGAGAGAAAGAGAGACTATTGAGGAATGGGTACATGAATTCACAAAGTAAAGCTGAATATCACTTCTATTGAGGCTTCGAAATGCAGCTTTGACCACTGCGGTCTAGAGGGAAGAGAGAGAGAGGGGGAGATGAAAGAGGGGAGATGAAAGAGGGGAGAATAGAGGGGAGGAGAGAAAGGGGAGATGAAAGATATGGCCGCAGAAGAGCGACGACTGCAAGAGATATCTTTGTGTTTCAGAAATGCTTTTAGAAGCTGAGGTCAAAAAGATTTTTGTTCGTACCAAATTATTGGGAGTTATTTTTTTTATTTGTTTTGTACCTATGATTTAGTTTATATCCAGGCAACGTAATCCAATTGTACTTTTTTCTTTTAATTCTTCATTTGCTTCCTCTTTTTTCCTTTGATTTAATTTCCTTCCTTCTCTTCTTCTCAGATTGCTGCAGCTATTACATATAACAGTCATTATGTAGTTGTAGGGTAAGACACATATGCAACAGTTAGACAACTTTATTCCGAAACGTTTCGCCTACACAGTAGGCTTCTTCAGTCGAATACAGAAAGTATGCAGGAACAGTAGAGATGTGAAGACGATGTAATCAGTCCATCACCCTTGAAGTCGTAGAATTTGAGGTTGTCAGTCCCTCAGTACCTCAAATTCTACGACTTCAAGGGTGATGGACTGATTACATCGTCTTCACATCTCTACTGTTCCTGCCTACTTTCTGTATTCGACAGAGTATCTACCAGAGTATTACTAGGTACCAGAGTATTGTTAGGTATCATAGTATCACTAGGTACCAGAGTATTGTTAGGTACCAGAATATCACTAGGTACCAGAGTATCACTAGGCACCAGAGTATCCCTAGGTATCGCTAGAGTATCACTAGGTACCAGAGTAGGTACCAGAGTATCACTAGGTACCAGAGTATTGTTAGGTACCAGAGTACTAGGTACCAGAGTATCACTAGTACCAGAGTATTGTTAGGTACCAGACTATCACTAGGTACCAGTATCACTAGTACCAGAGTATTGTTAGGTACCAGAGTATCACTAGGTACCAGAGTATCACTAGGTACCAGAGTATCACTAGGTATCAGAGTATCGCTAGGTACCAGAGTATCACTAGGTACCAGAGTATTGCTAAGTACCACAGTATTGCCAGGTACCAGAGTATTGTTAGGTGCCAGAGTATCACTAGGTACCAGAGTATTGTTAGGTACCAGAGTATCACTAGGTACCAGAGTATTGTTAGATACCAGAGTATCACTAGGTACCAGAGTATTGTTAGGTACCAGACTATCACTAGGTACTAGAGTATTGTTAGGTACCAGAGTATCACTAGGTACCAGAGTATTGTTAGGTACCAGAGTATCACTAGGTACCAGAGTATTGTTAGGTACCAGAGTATTGTTAGGTACCAGAGTATCACTAGGTACCAGAGTTTCACTAGGTATCAGAGTATCACTAGGTACCATAGTATCGCTAGGTACCAGAGTATCACTAGATACCAGAGTATCGCTAGGTACCAGATTATCGCATGGTATCAGAGTATCACTAGGTACTAGAGTATCACTAGGTACCAGAGTATCGCTAGGTACCAGAGTATCACTAGGTACCAGAGTATCCCTAGTTACCTGAGTATCGCTAGGTACCAGAATATCACTAGGTACCAGAGTATCGTTAGGTACCAGATTATCACTAGGTACCAGAGTATCGCTAGGTACCAGAGTATCGCTAGGTACCAGAGTTTCGCTAGGTACCAGAGTATCACTAGGTACCAGAGTATTGTTAGGTACCAGAGTATCACTAGGTACCAGAGTATCGCTAGGTACCAGAGTATCACTAGCTACCAGAGTATTATTAGGTACCAGAGTATCACTAGGTACCAGAGTATCGCTAGGTACCAGAGTATCACTAGGTACCAGAGTATTGTTAGGTACCAAAGTATCACTAGGTACCAGAGTATCGCTAGGTACCAGAGTATTGTTAGGTACCAGAGTATCACTAGGTACCAGAGTATTGTTAGGTACCAGAGTATCACTAGGTACCAGAGTATTGTTAGATACCAGAGTATCACTAGGTACCAGAGTATTGTTAGGTACCAGACTATCACTAGGTACTAGAGTATTGTTAGGTACCAGAGTATCACTAGGTACCAGAGTATTGTTAGGTACCAGAGTATCACTAGGTACCAGAGTATTGTTAGGTACCAGAGTATTGTTAGGTACCAGAGTATCACTAGGTACCAGAGTTTCACTAGGTATTAGAGTATCACTAGGTACCATAGTATCGCTAGGTACCAGAGTATCACTAGATACCAGAGTATCGCTAGGTACCAGATTATCGCTAGGTATCAGAGTATCACTAGGTACTAGAGTATCACTAGGTACCAGAGTATCGCTAGGTACCAGAGTATCACTAGGTACCAGAGTATCCCTAGTTACCTGAGTATCGCTAGATACCAGAATATCACTAGGTACCAGAGTATCGTTAGGTACCAGATTATCACTAGGTACCAGAGTATCGCTAGGTACCAGAGTATCGCTAGGTACCAGAGTTTCGCTAGGTACCAGAGTATCACTAGGTACCAGAGTATTGTTAGGTACCAGAGTATCACTAGGTACCAGAGTATCGCTAGGTACCAGAGTATCACTAGCTACCAGAGTATTATTAGGTACCAGAGTATCACTAGGTACCAGAGTATTGCTAGGTACCAGAGTATCACTAGGTACCAGAGTATTGTTAGATATCAGAGTATCACTAGGTACCAGAGTATTGTTAGGTACCAGAGTATTGTTAGGTACCAGAGTATCACTAGGTACCAGAGTATTGTTAGGTACCAGAGTATCACTAGGTACCAGAGTATCACTAGGTACCAGAGTATCACTAGGTACCAGAGTATTGCTAAGTACCAGAGTATCGCCAGGTACCAGAGTATCACTAGGTACCAGAGTATTGTTAGGTACCAGAGTATCACTAGATACCAGAGTATTGTTAGGTACCAGAGTATCACTAGGTACCAGAGTATTGTTAGATACCAGAGTATCACTGGGTACCAGAGTATTGTTAGGTACCAGAGTATCACTAGGTACCAGAGTATTGTTAGGTACCAGAGTATCACTAGGTTCCAGAGTTTCACTAGGTATCAGAGTATCACTAGGTACCATAGTATCACTAGGTACCAGAGTATCACTAGGTACCAGAGTATCGCTAGGTATCAGAGTATCGCTAGGTATCAGAGTATCACTAGGTACCAGAGTATCACTAGGTACCAGAGTATCGCTAGGTACCAGAGTATCGCTAGGTACCAGAGTATCACTAGGCACCAGAGTATCGCTAGGTACCAGAGTATCCCTAGTTACCTGAGTATCGCTAGGTACCAGAATATCACTAGGTACCAGAGTATCGTTAGGTACCAGATTATCACTAGGTACCAGAATATCACTAGGTACCGGAGTATCGCCAGGTACCAGAGTATTGTTAGGTACGAGAGCATCACTAGGTACCAGAGTATCGCTAGGTACTAGAGTATCGCTAGCTACCAGAGTATCACTAGGTACCAGAGTATCACTAGGTACCAGAGTATCGCTAGGTACCAGAGCATCACTATGTACCAGAATATCGCTAGGAACCAGAGTATCACTAGGTACCAGAATATTGTTAGGTACCAGAGTATCACTAGGTACCAGAGTATCGCTAGGTACCAGAGTATTGTTAGGTACCAGAGTATCACTAGGTACCAGAGTATTGTTAGGTACCAAAGTATCACTAGGTACCAGAGTATTGTTAGATACCAGAGTATCACTAGGTACCAGAGTATCGCCAGGTACCAGAGTATCGCCAGGTACCAGAGTATCACTAGGTACCAGAGTATCACTAGGTACCAGAGTATCGCTAGGTACCAGAGTATTGTTAGGTACCAGAGTATCACTAGGTACCAGAGTATCACTAGGTACCAGAGTATTGTTAGGTACCAGAGTATTGTTAGGTACCAGAGTATTACTAGGTACCAGAGTTTCACTAGGTACCAGAGTATCACTAGGTACCAGAGTATTGCTAGGTACCAGAGTATCACTAGCTACCAGAGTATTACTAGGTACCAGAGTATTGTTAGGTATCATAGTATCACTAGGTACCAGAGTATTGTTAGGTACCAGAATATCACTAGGTACCAGAGTATCACTAGGCACCAGAGTATCCCTAGTTACCTGAGTATCGCTAGGTACCAGAATATCACTAGGTACCAGAGTATCGTTAGGTACCAGATTATCACTAGGTACCAGAGTATCGCTAGGTACCAGAGTATTGCCAGGTACCAGAGTATTGTTAGGTACGAGAGCATCACTAGGTACCAGAGTATCGCTAGGTACTAGAGTATCGCTAGCTACCAGAGTTTCACTAGGTACCAGAGTATCACTAGGTACCAGAGTATCGCTAGGTACCAGAGCATCACTATGTACCAGAGTATCGCTAGGTACCAGAGTATCACTAGGTACCAGAGTATTGTTAGGTACCAGAGTATTACTAGGTACCAGAGTATCGCTAGGTACCAGAGTATTGTTAGGTACCAGAGTATCACTAGGTAGCAGAGTATTGTTAGGTACCATAGTATCACTAGGTACCAGAGTATTGTTAGATACCAGAGTATCACTAGGTACCAGAGTATTGCTAAGTACCAGAGTATCGCCAGGTACCAGAGTATCATTAGGTACCAGAGTATCACTAGGTCCAGAGTATCGCTAGGTACCAGAGTATTGTTAGGTACCAGAGTATCACTAGGTACCAGAGTATCACTAGGTACCAGAGTATTGTTAGGTACCAGAGTATCACTAGGTACCAGAGTATCACTAGGTACCAGAGTATCACTAGGCACCAGAGTATCACTAGGTACCAGAGTATCACTAGGTACCAGAGTATCACTAGGTACCAGAGTATTGTTAGGTATCAGAGTATCACTAGGTACCAGAGTATTGTTAGGTACCAGAGTATCACTAGGTACCAGAGTATTTTTAGGTATCAGAGTATCACTAGGTACCAGAGTATCACTAGGTACCAGAGTATCGCTAGGTACCAGAGTATTGTTAGGCACCAGAGTATTACTAGTTACCAGAGTATTGTTAGGTACTAGAGCATCACTAGGTACCAGAGTATTGTTAGGTACCAGAGTATCACTAGGCACCAGAGTATCACTAGGTACCAGAGTATCGCTAGGTACCAGAGTATTGTTAGGTATCAGAGTATCACTAGGTACCAGAGTATTGTTAGGTACCAGAGTATCACTAGGTACCAGAGTATTGTTAGGTATCGGAGTATCACTAGGTACCAGAGTATCACTAGGTACCAGAGTATCGCTAGGTACCAGAGTATTGTTAGGTACCAGAGTATCACTAGGTACCAGAGTATTGTTAGGTACCAGAGTATCACTAGGTACCAGAGTATTGTTAGGTACCAGACTATCACTAGGTACTAGAGTATTGTTAGGTACCAGAGTATCACTAGGTACCAGAGTATTGTTAGGTACCAGAGTATCACTAGGTACCAGAGTATCGCTAGGTACCAGAGTATCACTAGGTACCAGAGTATTGCCAAGTACCAGAGTATTGCCAGGTACCAGAGTATTGTTAGGTGCCAGAGTATCACTAGGTACCAGAGTATTGTTAGGTACCAGAGTATCACTAGGTACCAGAGTATTGTTAGATACCAGAGTATCACTAGGTACCATAGTATTGTTAGGTACCAGACTATCACTAGGTACTAGAGTATTGTTAGGTACCAGAGTATCACTAGGTACCAGAGTATTGTTAGGTACCAGAGTATCACTAGGTACCAGAGTATTGTTAGGTACCAGAGTATTGTTAGGTACCAGAGTATCACTAGGTACCAGAGTTTCACAAGGTATCAGAGTATCACTAGGTACCATAGTATCGCTAGGTACCAGAGTATCACTAGATACCAGAGTATCGCTAGGTACCAGATTATCGCTAGGTATCAGAGTATCACTAGGTACTAGAGTATCACTAGGTACCAGAGTATCGCTAGGTACCAGAGTATCACTAGGTACCAGAGTATCCCTAGTTACCTGAGTATCGCTATATACCAGAATATCACTAGGTACCAGAGTATCGTTAGGTACCAGATTATCACTAGGTACCAGAGTATCGCTAGGTACCAGAGTATCGCTAGGTACCAGAGTTTCGCTAGGTACCAGAGTATCACTAGGTACCAGAGTATTGTTAGGTACCAGAGTATCACTAGGTACCAGAGTATCGCTAGGTACCAGAGTATCACTAGCTACCAGAGTATTATTAGGTACCAGAGTATCACTAGGTACCAGAGTATCGCTAGGTACCAGAGTATCACTAGGTACCAGAGTATTGTTAGGTACCAAAGTATCACTAGGTACCAGAGTATCGCTAGGTACCAGAGTATTGTTAGGTACCAGAGTATCACTAGGTACCAGAGTATTGTTAGGTACCAGAGTATCACTAGGTACCAGAGTATCGCTAGGTACCAGAGTATCACTAGGTACCAGAGTATTGCTAAGTACCAGAGTATCGCCAGGTACCAGAGTATCACTAGGTACCAGAGTATTGTTAGGTACCAGAGTATCACTAGATACCAGAGTATTGTTAGGTACCAGAGTATCACTAGGTACCAGAGTATTGTTAGGTACCAGAGTATCACTGGGTACCAGAGTATTGTTAGGTACCAGAGTATCACTAGGTACCAGAGTATTGTTAGGTACCAGAGTATCACTAGGTTTCAGAGTTTCACTAGGTATCAGAGTATCACTAGGTACCATAGTATCGCTAGGTACCAGAGTATCACTAGGTACCAGAGTATCGCTAGGTACCAGAGTATCGCTAGGTATCAGAGTATCACTAGGTACCAGAGTATCACTAGGTACCAGAGTATCGCTAGGTACCAGAGTATCGCTAGGTACCAGAGTATCACTAGGTACCAGAGTATCGCTAGGTACCAGAGTATCCCTAGTTACCTGAGTATCGCTAGGTACCAGAATATCACTAGGTACCAGAGTATCGTTAGGTACCAGATTATCACTAGGTACCAGAATATCACTAGGTACCGGAGTATCGCCAGGTACCAGAGTATTGTTAGGTACGAGAGCATCACTAGGTACCAGAGTATCGCTAGGTACTAGAGTATCGCTAGCTACCAGAGTATCACTAGGTACCAGAGTATCACTAGGTACCAGAGTATCGCTAGGTACCAGAGCATCACTATGTACCAGAATATCGCTAGGAACCAGAGTATCACTAGGTACCAGAATATTGTTAGGTACCAGAGTATCACTAGGTACCAGAGTATCGCTAGGTACCAGAGTATTGTTAGGTACCAGAGTATCACTAGGTACCAGAGTATTGTTAGGTACCAAAGTATCACTAGGTACCAGAGTATTGTTAGATACCAGAGTATCACTAGGTACCAGAGTATCGCCAGGTACCAGAGTATCGCCAGGTACCAGAGTATCACTAGGTACCAGAGTATCACTAGGTACCAGAGTATCGCTAGGTACCAGAGTATTGTTAGGTACCAGAGTATCACTAGGTACCAGAGTATCACTAGGTACCAGAGTATTGTTAGGTACCAGAGTATTGTTAGGTACCAGAGTATTACTAGGTACCAGAGTTTCACTAAGTACCAGAGTATCACTAGGTACCAGAGTATTGCTAGGTACCAGAGTATCACTAGCTACCAGAGTATTACTAGGTACCAGAGTATTGTTAGGTATCATAGTATCACTAGGTACCAGAGTATTGTTAGGTACCAGAATATCACTAGGTACCAGAGTATCACTAGGCACCAGAGTATCCCTAGTTACCTGAGTATCGCTAGGTACCAGAATATCACTAGGTACCAGAGTATCGTTAGGTACCAGATTATCACTAGGTACCAGAGTATCGCTAGGTACCAGAGTATTGCCAGGTACCAGAGTATTGTTAGGTACGAGAGCATCACTAGGTACCAGAGTATCGCTAGGTACTAGAGTATCGCTAGCTACCAGAGTATCACTAGGTACCAGAGTATCACTAGGTACCAGAGTATCGCTAGGTACCAGAGCATCACTATGTACCAGAGTATCGCTAAGTACCAGAGTATCACTAGGTATCAGAGTATCACTAGGTACCAGAGTATTACTAGGTACCAGAGTATCGCTAGGTACCCGAGTATTGTTAGGTACCAGAGTATCACTAGGTACCAGAGTATTGTTAGGTACCATAGTATCACTAGGTACCAGAGTATTGTTAGATACCAGAGTATCACTAGGTACCAGAGTATTGCTAAGTACCAGAGTATCGCCAGGTACCAGAGTATCATTAGGTACCAGAGTATCACTAGGTCCAGAGTATCGCTAGGTACCAGAGTATTGTTAGGTACCAGAGTATCACTAGGTACCAGAGTATCACTAGCTACCAGAGTATTGTTAGGCACCAGAGTATCACTAGGTACCAGAGTATCACTAGCTACCAGAGTATTGTTAGGCACCAGAGTATCACTAGGTACCAGAGTATCACTAGGTACCAGAGTTAGATATCAGAGTATCACTAGGTACCAGAGTATTGTTAGGTACCAGAGTATCACTAGGTACCAGAGTATTGTTAGGCAACAGAGTATCACTAGGCACCAGAGTATCACTAGGTATCAGAGTATCACTAGGTACCAGAATATTGTTAGGCACCAGAGTATCACTAGGTACCAGAGTATCGCTAGGTACCAGAGTATCACTAGGTACCAGAGTATCACTAGGTACCAGAGTATTGTTAGGTGTCCTTGTGTCACCAGATATTTGAGTATCATTAGATCAACGTGTCTTAAGCTTCTGTAAGTGGCCGACTCCCCTTAGTTTCTTATTATTTTCCGGACACCTTTTCAAACATAATATAAACTTATTTCCTTAACAAATTTCTTTGTTTACAGCAAAAGCATATATAATGTTGAGGTGGATCAATACCTCAGTTATAAGAACCTATTTACATTAATTTATAAAGTGACACTAATATATTTGTTTTATTTAGTAGTTCTTTTGTTGTTGGTATTAGTGATGGTACTTAAACTAGTTCCCTTTTTTTTAGAAATAGCCAAAAGCCAGCCGTCTTTTATTGAGACAGGTTCTAACTTTTGTTTTTATGTGATGTGTTGAAAAAGCCGTCTTACACATAATGTTAAATGGCACGAGAATCTTCACATAATGGTAAATGGCACGAGAATCTTCAGAACTTTTTTTGCTAACTGTGGGAACATTTTGAGTTGAGGACGCTTGAAGTTTTCCAAAGTCACTCATTTAATTTCCATTCCGAAGCTTCCTCCAAGAAAATCAGTGTTTCAGTTTTCACGCATCAATAAAATTGGCAGAATGAAAAAATAATAACACATAAAGCGATAGTAAACAAATTTCATAATGAAAGTTACCTTATATACTTTCTTTCTCACTTCCTAAATGTACAGTCTTTACTATCTTAGCCAATCTGATGATCCAAATTGTTTAAAGAAAAGTATGAAAAGTGTAACGCAAGAATTTTTTGACATTGAAAAGTTTGTCGTTGATTCATATGGGCAAAGAGAGAGAGAGAGAGAGAGAGAGAGAGAGAGAGAGAGAGAGAGAGAGAGAGATAAACAAATCACACAATTATCATCACCGACACATCCGGTTCAGGGTTCCTCTACCCCTGAACGACATAGTCTGTAACTATCTTCGGCTATAGACGTTGCCACTAAATTCTAAGATCTGCAAACTTTTAGTTTTAAAATGCTTGTGTTAATCAATTTTTCTTCGGTCTCAGTTTACTAAGATTGATACGAAGTCAATCGTTTGAGGTAAGTTGATAAACGCATTAAGCCCTGACCTAGATTATCAAACAGGAAATTGAGAAATAAACTTTCCCCCATCCTCACCGACTGGTCAGTTGGAAATCTGGGCTAATTGGGTTTTAGAGTCCATCTTTGAGCTTATAATAATAGGACATCATGTGGTCGTTGTGAGTACATTTTTGTTCACTTGCTCACAGGTTAATGGGTTACTGCTACACAGATGGCTAAAATGATATAACAGGTAGGTGATGTTGGTTTGAAAATAACATCTTAATTCTTGTTTTGGAGTGAGTGTGTGTGTGTGTGTGTATGTGTGTGTGTGTGTGTGTGTGTGTTTACCTATTTGTAACTACCTATCTATAGCTACTGGAGCACAGCTATGCTCGAAATGTTCACCTTTTTAATCTCCGCTAGAAGTATTATTTACTATCTTCTCTTTTAAATCATCTCAATGCTCAACCACTCTTCTTGTGAAGAAAATTTTTATATTGTCTCTCACCTAGTTGGATTTTGGTCCTCCTTACTCTAGTGTGAATCAATCTGTGTCCTCCTAACCAGTGTCTCCTGACTAGCATCTCCATCATCTCTTAAGAGTTGTTTTCCCTTCCAGTTATGAAGTATCTTTCCCTGCCTTGTCTTATCTCGTGTATGTTGGTCTCCTAGATATGCCTCCTTCCACTCTGTTTTCCAGTCCCGCCTCTCCAGGTACTGGAGCCATAGCCATGTGTGGCCTCTGAGTCATAGGGACAATCTAAAGTTAATTTCTCTACTAATTTATTCGTAGTGAAAATCAGGTCCAGTATTTCTGGCCCTTTTGTTCGTCCTTGATACTTCTTTATTATAATGGTTAATATAGTTTTCCATTGCGGTCCTCCATTTGTTTTTCTTTCCAGATTTCCCCTGATTACTCTTTCCTCCGTAGGCGAAAATTCCCATGATAGGTAGCATTGAACTGGAAGTTCGTGCTATGTGAGTTCAATATAACTACATTTATTATCGTTGGTTTATTCTGTCACTTATTTTCATTTTTGTGTATTTCTTGAACTTATGACCTTCAGGGTGTTGATCTCCAAGCAGCTGCTCCAGTGAAGCATCTCTGTGATGCTTCCTCTCCTGTATATCTGCCTTTGTCGCCTTGTGAATTATTCTTTTGACGAAGTTAGTACAAATATTATACATTAGAAGTTAAAATTATAAAAAAAATATTTTCTTGTTTTGAATTCTGAGGAATTCATTGGAGTATAATTATCATAATGTGCCTATAACATTTAGACAACATCATCATAAATCATAATTATATATTTGTAGTTATTTTCATCTCTCTTCTCCACTGTCTTCAGATACGAGTCCCTTACAGAACCAGCTGCGCAGCAAGTGTCCCATGGCCTTCCATGAGATAGGGAACAAGTGTTACTTCTACGGCTACTTTCCCTTGAACTGGTTCCGTGCTGCCGAGTTCTGCCACTCCTTCGGCAACGGTGTCTCTCTGGCCACCATCGAGACCTCACAAGAGAATCTCTCCATCAGGAAGTGGCTTGCTGTTAATGGTGAGAGATGGGAGGGAGGGAGAGATAAAGGAAGGGAATATCAATGGAAAGAGATACCAGATAGAGAGAGAATGAGATTATTTTAATTATAACTTTATTGTCTTATTATCTTTATTATTATTATTACTATGTAAATATTATTATTGCTAATGTTGGAGTTGTATGATTTTTATTTTTGTTAATAGTGTAGTTGTTAATATTAAAGCTGTTAATACTTACTTTTATTAGCATTATTATTACAAATAATTTGTTTATCATGATACCCACAAAATTGTGTGGCAGGTAACCACAACACGGGCGTGTGGGTGGGCGGCTCCGACAACGGTCACAGTGGCAAGTGGGCGTGGTTCCCTACAGGTGAGTATCCAAAAGTGGGCATGTTTGTCTCTTTCCCACTCTCTCTCTCTCTCTCTCTCTCTCTCTCTCTCTCTCTCTCTCTCTCTCTCTCTCTCTCTCTCTCTCTCTCTCTCTGCAATTTATCGCACTCTTTAACCCTGAATATTTTCCATCACCTATCCCTACACCAAGAGGTGTAGCTCTTAATGTATGTATACCAAGGCAGGGTGGCCCGAAAAAGAAAAACTTTCACCATCATTCACTCCATCACTGTCTTGCCAGAAGGGTGCTTTACACTACAGTTTTTAAACTGCAACATTAACATTGTTATATGTGGCGGTGTATATATAACAAGGATAGTAATATAGATGCTCTATATATATCCCTGGATATATAAACTGATAGTTTACTATAATCCTATTTTAGACAATAGTTTTTGTGATTGGTTGTGAAAAGGTAAATTAAGCCTTGATAACCTTCGTGTAGTCAATTGGTTTTAAACTAATCAAACTAAGCAAAATAATTATCTAAGAGTTATAACTTCTATAAACACTTTAATAATCTAACATCTATAACTCATGTCAGGGCAGTTTCACGATTATTTACTATCTGTTCCACTAAAAATTTATTTTAGCTTAGCGTCTTCTATCCTCTTTAATAATCCTAGTTCTTATTAATATTCATGGGATCCTCGGGAATGGTAATGGGATCTGATTCTCCTGTGTGAGCCTCGTACACTTTATGTAAGAAAAAAAATCTGGGTACGTTCTTGGATTTCTTGCACTTTTGATGTGTTCTAATTATTTCTAAGTCGCATAACATTAGATATATATCCTTATACTTTTATATTATTAATATCATTGTTTTTATTTTTGGCATTATTTTCGTAAAGCTCATTGACATTAGAATTGATAGTTGTATTGTTTGTTTTCTCTTCGATTGTTAGATTACGCTTTTTAATGTTTGTGTAAGGATTCTTGGAATGCTTTCTCTTTTCTTTCATATTCTTTCTTTCTTCTCTTTCTCGTCCTCGTTCGTTAATGAAAAAGCTCCTGATACTTTGCTCTATACTTTCTAATAGATAAAACTTATAGATAAAACAGGGATTATAGAACTTTGCTCTATACTTTCTAATAGATAAAACTTATAGATAAAACAGGGATTATAGAACTTTGCTCTATACTTTCTAATAGATAAAACTTATAGATAAAACAGGGATTATAGAACTTTGCTCTATACTTTCTAATAGATAAAACTTATAGATAAAACAGGGATTATAGAACTTTGCTCTATACTTTCTAATAGATAAAACTTATAGATAAAACAGGGATTATAGAACTTTGCTCTATACTTTCTAATAGATAAAACTTATAGATAAAACAGGGATTATAGATATGTATCCGGATGTATTCCAGTTAATTGTTTTGGGGACTTATTAAGTAGGCTTCTTATGTATTCACATGCTCCTGCACTACCATTCACAGGATGGATATAAGGTGTTCAGTAAATTAGCTACTTCGGTGGCAAAATCTAAATCGAAATTCTAATGACCTTACCCCTCGCTGTGTGGTCAGGTCAGCTGGTAGACTTCAGTAACTGGGGACCGTCACAACCTAGTGGAGGTGACCAACACTGCATGTACCTAGTGGGGGGACTGCTGGGATATCAGTGGGCAGACTTCCACTGTGATTTCGACATGCACTTTCTCTGTGAATACAGTGTAAACAGCGTCAAGCCCTGGAGGTAACTACTGCTGACAGTCTTAGTAACCACGGTGTGAACACCGTCAAGCCCTGGAGGTAACTACTGCTGACAGTCTTAGTAACCACGGTGTGAACACCGTCAAGCCCTGGAGGTAACTACTGCTGACAGTCTTAGTAACCACGGTGTGAACACCGTCAAGCCCTGGAGGTAACTACTGCTGACAGTCTTAGTAACCACGGTGTGAACACCGTCAAGCCCTGGAGGTAACTACTGCTGACAGTCTTAGTAACCACGGTGTGAACACCGTCAAGACCAGATACTGGATATTTCACTTGGCAATCA
Source organism: Cherax quadricarinatus (assembly GCF_038502225.1). Classification (NCBI taxonomy): domain Eukaryota; kingdom Metazoa; phylum Arthropoda; class Malacostraca; order Decapoda; family Parastacidae; genus Cherax; species Cherax quadricarinatus. The sequence continues at coordinate 29,065,155 of NC_091339.1, forward strand.
AACCTAAATCAAAAAGTCAGATGGAAGCAATATATTCGTCAGTAAAAATTATATACTAATGTTATTCATATCCAGAGCCACTGGGTAATGACACAATCACTGCTGTAATAATAATAATAATAATATTTGTCTTAGCCAAACCAGAAATACAGTGGTCAGACATTAATTAGTTAAAGGTAGACACAAAATTAAGCCAGTAATATTGTAACGTATTTCTGGAAAAGCCAGATTCAACCTAATTGGTAAAAATTACCCCTAATTAACCTGGCGAAGCAAACAGGTGTCAAGTAATAATAATAATAATAATAATAATAATAATAATAATAATAATAATAATAATGCAAATAATCACATTGTGCAATTATTATGCTATAAAATAACTCTTGTATAATTTATTGTAATTATTTGTTTATGAATTGTCTGTTAATATTGTTAAAATATTTAGTGTAAATTTTAACATTTAATCAAAGATGTTTATTTTTATTAAATATTTTTAAATTAGATCCTTATTATTGTAGATTATACTTTCAGATTATACTCTTAGATAATGCTATCAAATTATATTCTCCAGACTAGTATTTTCGAATTATACTCATAGATTATATTCTCATATTATAGTCCCTGATAAAGCTCTCAGATTATATCTTTACGCTCTCAGATAATTTGTTCAGATTATATGTCAAATTATATTTGCTGTACTAATTATATTCTTCAGAATAAACTGTTTTTCCTAGTGTTTTACTTTAGAATAAAAATGACCTTAATGTATTATGAGAATAAGGTATATTTTGCAATCTATTTCCTTCAAGGAAGGGCTTCGGGGGGAATGGGAGCATGATGCCAGTGACGGGGATCTTGATTCAGGGATTTGGAGCTTTCCTCCCCTTCCTTGGATCACACCTAATGGCTCCTCTTTTCTCAAAAGCGCTGTATGACCCCTCATTCCTGCTGTTTTAGCGCTTTCCCATGAATATGAATCATGTGTATTAGATCAACAGAAAGCTGGCCGAGCAGACGTAATGTCTTCCTAAGTAACACCAAGTTCGTGAAGTGTCATCAATTTAAGTTTGTTAAATACGAAGCCCGTAATGGTGTAGGTAGTAGGTTGGTAGACAGCAACCACCCAGGGAGGTACTACCGTCCTGCCAAGTGAGTGTAAAACGAAAGCCTGTGATTGTTTTACATGATGGTAGGATTGCTGGTGTCTTTTGTCTGTCTCATAAATATGCAAGATTACAGGCATGTCTTGCTACTTCTACTTACACTTAGGTCACACTATACATACATGTACACATTTATTTATACACACTCATCTGAGTTTTCTTTGATTTTATCTTAATAGTTCTTGGTCTTATTAATTTTCCTTTTATATCCATGGGGAAGTGGAATAAGAATCTTTCCTCCGTAAGCCATGCGTGTTGTAAAAGTCAACTAAAATGCCGGGAACAATGGGCTAGTAACCCCTTTTCCTGTAAAGATTACTAAAAAGAATAAGAAGAAGAAAATTGTCAAAGTGGGAAGTCTGAATGTGCGTGGATGTTGTGCAGATGATAAGAAAGAGATGATTGTGGATGTTATGAATGAGAAGAAGCTGGATGTCCTGGCTTTAAGTGAAACAAAGCTGAAGGGGGTGGGAGAGTTTCAGTGGAGAGGAATAAATGGGATTAGGTCAGGGGTTTCAAATAGAGTTAGAGCTAAAGAAGGAGTAGCAATAATGTTGAAGGATAAGCTATGGCAGGAAAAGAGGGACTACAAATGTATAAATTCAAGGATTATGTGGAGTAAAATAAAGATTGGATGTGAAAAGTGGGTTATAATAAGCGTGTATGCACCTGGAGAAGAGAGAAGTGTAGAGGAGAGAGAGAGATTTTGGGAAATGTTGAGTGAATGCGTGGGGAGTTTTGAATCAAGTGTGAGAGTAATGGTGGTTGGGGATTTCAATGCTAAAGTGGGTAAAAATGTTATGGAGGGAGTAGTAGGTAAATTTGGGGTGCCAGGGGTAAATGTAAATGGGGAGCCTTTAATTGAGCTATGTGTAGAAAGAAATTTGGTAATAAGTAATACATATTTTATGAAAAAGAGGATAAATAAATATACAAGGTATGATGTAGCACGTAATGAAAGTAGTTTATTAGATTATGTATTGGTGGATAAAAGGTTGATGGGTAGGCTCCAGGATGTACATGTTTATAGAGGGGCAACTGATATATCGGATCATTATTTAGTTGTAGCTACAGTTAGAGTAAGAGGTAGATGGGAAAAGAGGAAGGTGGCAACAACAAGTAAGAGGGAGGTGAAAGTGTATAAACTAAGGGAGGAGGAAGTTCGGGTGAGATATAAGCGCCTATTGGCAGAAAGGTGGGCTAGTGCAAAGATGAGTAGTGGGGGGGTTGAAGAGGGTTGGAATAGTTTTAAAAATGCAGTATTAGAATGTGGGGCAGAAGTTTGTGGTTATAGGAGGGTGGGCGCAGGAGGAAAGAGGAGTGATTGGTGGAATGATGAAGTAAAGGGTGTGATAAAAGAGAAAAAGGTAGCTTATGAGAGGTTTTTACAAAGCAGAAGTGTTATAAGAAGAGCAGAGTATATGGAGAGTAAAAGAAAGGTAAAGAGAGTGGTGAGAGAGTGCAAAAGGAGAGCAGATGATAGAGTGGGAGAGGCACTGTCAAGAAATTTTAATGAAAATAAGAAAAAATTTTGGAGTGAGTTAAACAAGTTAAGAAAGCCTAGGGAAAATATGGATTTGTCAGTTAAAAACAGAGTAGGGGAGTTAGTAGATGGGGAGATGGAGGTATTGGGTAGATGGCGAGAATATTTTGAGGAACTTTTAAATGTTAAGGAAGAAACAGAGGCAGTAATTTCATGCACTGGTCAGGGAGGTATACCATCTTTTAGGAGTGAAGAAGAGCAGAATGTAAGTGTGGGGGAGGTACGTGAGGCATTACGTAAAATGAAAGGGGGTAAAGCAGCTGGAACTGATGGGATCATGACAGAAATGTTAAAAGCAGGGGGGGATATAGTGTTGGAGTGGTTGGTACTTTTGTTTAATAAATGTATGAAAGAGGGGAAGGTACCTAGGGATTGGCGGAGAGCATGTATAGTCCCTTTATATAAAGGGAAAGGGGACAAAAGAGACTGTAAAAATTATAGAGGAATAAGCTTATTGAGTATACCAGGAAAAGTGTATGGTAGGGTTATAATTGAAAGAATTAGAGGTAAGACAGAATGTAGGATTGCGGATGAGCAAGGAGGTTTCAGAGTGGGTAGGGGATGTGTAGATCAAGTGTTTACATTGAAGCATATATGTGAACAGTATTTAGATAAAGGTAGGGAAGTTTTTATTGCATTTATGGATTTAGAAAAGGCATATGATAGAGTGGATAGAGGAGCAATGTGGCAGATGTTGCAAGTATATGGAATAGGTGGTAAGTTATTAAATGCTGTAAAGAGTTTTTATGAGGATAGTGAGGCTCAGGTTAGGGTGTGTAGAAGAGAGGGAGACTACTTCCCGGTAAAAGTAGGTCTTAGACAGGGATGTGTAATGTCACCATGGTTGTTTAATATATTTATAGATGGGGTTGTAAAGGAAGTAAATGCTAGGGTGTTCGGGAGAGGGGTGGGATTAAATTTTGGGGAATCAAATTCAAAATGGGAATTGACACAGTTACTTTTTGCTGATGATACTGTGCTTATGGGAGATTCTAAAGAAAAATTTCAAAGGTTAGTGGATGAGTTTGGGAATGTGTGTAAAGGTAGAAAGTTGAAAGTGAACATAGAAAAGAGTAAGGTGATGAGGGTGTCAAATGATTTAGATAAAGAAAAATTGGATATCAAATTGGGGAGGAGGAGTATGGAAGAAGTGAATGTTTTCAGATACTTGGGAGTTGACGTGTCGGCGGATGGATTTATGAAGGATGAGGTTAATCATAGAATTGATGAGGGAAAAAAGGTGAGTGGTGCTTTGAGGTATATGTGGAGTCAAAAAACGTTATCTATGGAGGCAAAGAAGGGAATGTATGAAAGTATAGTAGTACCAACACTCTTATATGGGTGTGAAGCTTGGGTGGTAAATGCAGTAGCGAGGAGACGGTTGGAGGCAGTGGAGATGTCCTGTTTAAGGGCAATGTGTGGTGTAAATATTTTACAGAAAATTCGGAGTGTGGAAATTAGGAGAAGGTGTGGAGTTAATAAAAGTATTAGTCAGAGGGCAGAAGAGGGGTTGTTGAGGTGGTTTGGTCATTTAGAGAGAATGGATCAAAGTAGAATGACATGGAAAGCATATAAATCTATAGGGGAAGGAAGGCGGGGTAGGGGTCGTCCTCGAAAGGGTTGGAGAGAGGGGGTAAAGGAGGTTTTGTGGGCAAGGGGCTTGGACTTCCAGCAAGCGTGCGTGAGCGTGTTAGATAGGAGTGAATGGAGACGAATGGTACTTGGGACCTGACGATCTGTTGGAGTGTGAGCAGGGTAATATTTAGTGAAGGGATTCAGGGAAACCGGTTATTTTCATATAGTCGGACTTGAGTCCTGGAAATGGGAAGTACAATGCCTGCACTTTAAAGGAGGGGTTTTGGGATATTGGCAGTTTGGAGGGATATGTTGTGTATCTTCATATGTGTATGCTTCTAGACTGTTTGTATTCTGAGCACCTCTGCAAAAACAGTGATAATGTGCGAGTGTGGTGAAAGTGTTGAATGATGATGAAAGTATTTTCTTTTTGGGGATTTTCTTTCTTTTTTGGGTCACCCTGCCTCGGTGGGAGACGGCCGACTTGTTGAAAAAAAAAAAAAAAAAAAATATATATATATATATATATATATATATATATATATATATATATATATATATATATATATATATATAATATTGCTTATTTTATTCATTCGAAGGGACCTACTGCGATGTACATTGCTAAAGAAACCCACACTAACATGCAGTGACAAAGGAACCTACCCTAACATGCAGTGACAAAGGAACCTACCCTAACATGCAGTGACAAAGGAACCTACCCTAAATCTTTGAAAGGGTCCTAAGAAGCAAGATCACCACCCATCTAGAAACCCATCAGTTACACAACCCAGGGCAACATGGGTTTAGAACAGGTCGCTCCTGTCTGTCTCAACTATTGGATCACTACGACAAGGTCCTAAATGCACTAGAAGACAAAAAGAATGCAGATGTAATATATACAGACTTTGCAAAAGCCTTCGACAAGTGTGACCATGGCATAATAGCGCACAAAATGCGTGCTAAAGGAATAACAGGAAAAGTCGGTCGATGGATCTATAATTTCCTCACTAACAGAACACAGAGAGTAGTCGTCAACAGAGTAAAGTCCGAGGCAGTTACGGTGAAAAGCTCTGTTCCACAAGGCACAGTACTCGCTCCCATCTTGTTCCTCATCCTCATATCCGACATAGACAAGGATATCAGCCACAGCACCGTGTCTTCCTTTGCAGATGACACCCGAATCTGCATGACAGTGTCTTCCATTGCAGACACTGCAAGGCTTCAGGCGGACATCAACCAAATCTTTCAGTGGGCTGCAGAAAACAATATAAAGTTCAACGATGAGAAATTTCAATTACTCAGATATGGTAAACATGAGGAAATTAAATCTTCATCAGAGTACAAAACAAATTCTGGCCACAAAATAGAGCGAAACACCAACGTCAAAGACCTGGGAGTGATTATGTCGGAGGATCTCACCTTCAAGGACAATAACATTGTATCAATCGCATCTAAGATAAGATAAGATAAGATTTCGTTCGGATTTTTAACCCCGGAGGGTTAGCCACCCAGGATAACCCAAGAAAGTCAGTGCGTCATCGAGGACTGTCTAACTTATTTCCATTGGGGTCCTTAATCTTGTCCCCCAGGATGCGACCCACACCAGTCGACTAACACCCAGGTACCTATTTGCTGCTAGGTGAACAGGACAACAGGTGTAAGGAAACGTGTCGAAATGTTTCCACCCGCCGGGAATCGAACCCGGGCCCTCCGTGTGTGAAGCGGAAGCTTTAGCCACCAGGCCACCGGGCCAGAAAAATGACAGGATGGATAATGAGAACCTTCAAAACTAGGGAGGCCAAGCCCATGATGACACTCTTCAGGTCACTTGTTCTATCTAGGCTGGAATATTGCTGCACACTAACAGCACCTTTCAAGGCAGGTGAAATTGCCGACCTAGAAAATGTACAGAGAACTTTCACGGCGCGCATAACGGAGATAAAACACCTCAATTACTGGGAGCGCTTGAGGTTCCTAAACCTGTATTCCCTGGAACGCAGGAGGGAGAGATACATGATTATATACACCTGGAAAATCCTAGAGGGACTAGTACCGAACTTGCACAGGAAAATCACTCACTACGAAAGCAAAAGACTTGGCAGACGATGCACCATCCCCCCAATGAAAAGCAGGGGTGTCACTAGCACGTTAAGAGACCATACAATAAGTGTCAGGGTCCCGAGACTGTTCAACTGCCTCCCAGCACACATAAGGGGGATTACCAACAGACCCCTGGCAGTCTTCAAGCTGGCACTGGACAAGCACCTAAAGTCAGTTCCTGATCAGCCGGGCTGTGGCTCGTACGTTGGTTTGCGTGCAGCCAGCAGCAACAGCCTGGTTGATCAGGCTCTGATCCACCAGGAGGCCTGGTCACAGACCGGGCCGCGGGGGCGTTGACCCCCGGAACTCTCTCCAGGTAAACTCCAGGTAACATGCAGTGACAAAGAAACCTACCCTAACATGCAGTGCCAAAGGAACCTACCCTAACATGCAGTGACAAAGGAACCTACCCTAACATGCAGTGACAGAGGAACCTACCCTAACATGCAGTGACAAAGGAACCTACCCTAACATGCAGTGACAAAGGAACCTACCCTAACATGCAGTGACAAAGGAACCTACCCTAACATGCAGTGACAAAGGAACCTACCCTAACATGCAGTGACAAAGGAACCTACCCTAACATGCAGTACCAAAGAAAACTACGATCAACAGTAGCAAAGAAAACTAATAAGCTAATTACAAAGGGAAACTAAGCTAAATTTACTACTACTGCTAGTAATAAGTAAGTAAGTAAGTAAGTTTATTCAGGTAAACACAAATACAGTTACATAGAATTATCATACATAGCAGCATATGTGTAGGGAACCTAGGATAACCCAAAAAAGTCAGACAGAGTGACTTATTTCCATTGGGGTCCTTTTACCTTATTATTATAGTATAAAGGTTATAATATTTTCTTATTATTCTACAATGAAGATAACATCTTATTATCATACTAAAAAGACTATCTGCTACACCAAGGTCATTAAGACTATCTACAATACGATTATTATTATTATTATAATCAAGGAGGAAGCGCTAAACCCAGAGGATTATACAGCGCCTGGGGGGGGGATGTGGAAGGCATTCAGGCTTAATTTGGGGAACTGGAGCACAGATCCAATTCCCTAAATCAAGAGCCCCTCACCAACATCAAGGAACCTTCCCTACTAGTGCTACTACTACTACTAGTAGTACTACTAATACTACTAATAATAATAATAATACACACACACATGCCGGTTTTAATGCTTTCATAAATGCACTATTAATATTAATTTAGTTTTATATAAGTTGTTTGCGATCGACACCATGCCTAGCCCTTCCAGGGTAGGGTAGGTGCCTGAGCCCGAGCTTGTAGCTCACAAGACTGTCATTCCCAATAACCCCCTTGGGGCGGGGATGGCAGACCAGAGAGGCCTAGCTTCTCCCTACGAGCCCCATGCGGGCGGGGAATGTGGCTAGTCCTGGGGACAGTTGGTCCCAAAGATGAGAGGGTACTTGTACCTCCTCCCATGGGAGACTTAGATCTAAGACACTCCCAAGACAGGGAGCCAAGGCCGGGCCACCACTTGGAAAAGGCCCAGGCCGGGAGAATACCGGCGTATCTTTAATAATAAATAATAAGTTGTATGCATATTTATGTCACAAGAAAAAAGATATACATAGATGTACATCGATGTGCATAGGTATATATATCTTAAAGTAAGTTTATTCAGGTATACACAAATACAGTTACATAGATTATCATACATAGCAGCATATGTGTAGAGAACCTGGTTTAACCTAAAAAAGTCAGACAGAGTGACTTATTTCCATTGAGGTGCTAAAATATATGAAAAAATACCAAACTTAACAAGTGGTTATATAAAACAAAATTATTCTATTCAAAAGTTCATATAGAGACTGTAAGATGAAATAATCAGTCCCTCAGCTTGGCAGTACTATGCACAGAAGTGTTGAGTAAGTAAGCAAGTTTATTTAAGTACAGGTACACATTAGTACAATTATCATACGTAGTAACATATGTGTAAATTACCTAGAATAGCCCAAAAATGTCAAAATGTCTTATTTCCATTAGGGTCCTTGTAATAAATTATTATTTAAAGCCTAACCGAGGTCTCATTCTCATGGTATAAAAGGATTCAGAGATGAGACTCAGTGGTGTTGAGGTCAGAACTGTGAAGCAGAGAGAACTCAGAGTATAGTCAGTACGGAAAGATTAAACTTTGTGTTCAGAGACAGGGTGTTGAAAAGTTCCGTGTGGCACTGTCCAAATATCTTAAGTTACTGCCTAAGTATCGCAGGTATTGTTCACGTATCGTGAGGTAGTGTCCACGTATAAGAACATAAGAACATAAGAAAGGAGGAACACTGCAGGAGGCCTGCTGGCCCATACTAGGCAGGTCCTTTACAATTCATCCCACTAACAAAACATTTACCCAACCCAATTTTCAATGTTACCCAAGAAATAAGCTCTGATGTGCAAGTCCCACTCAAATCCAACCCCTCCCACTCATGTACTTATCCAACCTAGATTTGAAACTACCCAAAGTCCTAGCCTCAATAACCCAACTAGGTAGACTGTTCCACTCATCAACTACCCTATTTCCAAACCAATACTTTCCTATGTCCTTTCTAAATCTAAACTTATCTAATTTAAATCCATTACTGCGGGTTCTCTCTTGGAGAGACATCCTCAAGACCTTATTAATATCCCCTTTATTAATACCTATCTTCCACTTATACACTTCGATCAGGTCTCCCCTCATTCTTCGTCTAACAAGTGAATGTAACTTAAGAGTCTTCAATCTTTCTTCATAAGGAAGATTTCTGATGCTATGTATTAGTTTAGTCATCCTACGCTGAATGTTTTCTAACGAATTTATGTCCATTTTGTAATACGGAGACCAAAACTGAGCTGCATAATCAAGGTGAGGCCTTACTAATGATGTATAAAGCTGCAGTATGACCTCTGGACTTCTGTTGCTTACACTTCTTGATATAAATCCCAGTAATCTATTTGCCTTATTACGTACGCTTAGGCATTGCTGTCTTGGTTTAAGGTTGCTGCTCACCATAACCCCCAAGTCCTTTTCGCAATCTGTATGGCTAAGTTCTACATCATTTAATTTATAAGTACTAGGGTTATGGGCACTCCCAAGCTTCAGAACCTTGCACTTATCTACATTGAACTGCATCTGCCACTTTTCTGACCAAGAATAGAGTTTGTTTAAATCCTCCTGAAGTTCCCTAACATCTACGTTTGAATCAATTATCCTACCTATCTTTGTGTCATCGGCGAATTTGCTCATATCACTAGTAATTCCCTCATCAAGATCATTGATATATATTATAAACAACAACGGGCCCAAGACTGATCCCTGTGGAACGCCACTTGTTACAGATCCCCACTCGGATTTAACCCCATTTATGGACACTCTCTGCTTCCTGTCAGTGAGCCATGACTCGATCCACGAGAGCACTTTTCCCCCAATGCCATGAGCTGCCACTTTCTTTAACAGTCTATGGTGCGGAACTCTATCAAAAGCCTTACTAAAATCTAAGTAAATAATATCAAATTCTTTATTGTGGTCAACAGCCTCAAAAGCTTTACTGAAGAAAGTTAATAAATTAGTTAGACAAGACCGGCCTCTTGTGAATCCATGCTGAGTATCATTAATCAAGCTATGCTTATCGAGATGGCTTCTTATAATCTCAGCTATAATTGACTCTAGTAATTTGCCTACAATTGAGGTCAGGCTTATTGGGCGGTAATTTGACGGTAACGACTTGTCCCCTGTTTTAAAAATAGGAGTTACATTAGCCATCTTCCACATATCAGACACTACACCTGTTTGAAGAGATAAATTAAAAATATTAGTTAATGGTTCACAGAGTTCCATTTTGCATTCCTTAAGAACCCTTGAAAAAACCTCATCAGGACCCGGTGACTTATTTTGCTTCAGTCTGTCTATCTGCCTCACAACCATCTCACTAGTGACTGTGATGTTACATAATTTATCTTCTTCTAGCCCACTGTAAAAATTAATTACTGGAATATTGTTAGTGTCTTCCTGTGTAAAAACTGAGAGAAAATAATTATTTAAAATCAAGCACATTTCATTCTCATTGTCAGTAAGGTGCCCATAGTTATTTTTAAGGGGACCTATCTTATCTCTAACTTTTGTTCTATAGACCTGGAAAAAACTTTTTGGGTTAGTTTTAGAATCCCTAGCAACTTTAATTTCATAGTCCCTTTTAGCTTTTCTTATCCCCTTTTTAATGTCCCTCTTAATGTCAATATACTGATTCATAAGATGACCCTCACCTCTTTTGATACGCCTATAAATTCCTTTCTTATAACCTAGTAGATATTTGAGCCTATTATTCATCCATTTTGGGTCATTTCTATTTGATCTAATTTCTTTATATGGGATAAACGCTCTTTGAGCAGCATGTATAGTGTTCAGAAAACTGTCATATTGATAGCTCTCTTCGTTACCCCAGTCAACAGATGATAAGTGTTCTCTAAGCCCATCGTAATCTGCTAAGCGAAAATCTGGGACTGTTACTGAGTTATCGCTACTATCGTACTTCCATTCAATGCTAAATGTAATTGATTTGTGGTCGCTAGCACCCAGTTCCTCTGAAATTTCTAAATTATTAACAAGGGATTCATTGTTTGCCATAACTAAGTCAAGCAGGTTATTTCCCCTTGTAGGTTCTGTCACAAACTGCTTCAAGAAACAATCCTGAAATACTTCTAAGAAGTCGTACGATTCTAAATTCCCAGTCAAGAAATTCCAATCAACATGACTAAAGTTAAAGTCTCCTAGAATTACTACATTATCGTGCCTTGTGGCCTTAACAATTTCCTCCCATAGTAGTTTCCCTTGGTCCCTATCTAAGTTAGGGGGACGGTATATCACTCCTAAAATCAGTTTTTCATGCCCCTCTGAAAATTCTATCCAAACAGACTCTGTATGTGTTACTTCAGACTTAATACCCGTTTTTATGCAACAGTTCAAGCGATCTCGGACATACAATGCCACCCCACCCCCCCTCCCAATACTTCTATCTTCTTGGAACAATTTAAAACCCTGAATATCGTGAGGTAATGTCCACATATCGTCAGGTACTGTCCACGTATCGTGAGGTAGTGTCCACGTATCGTCAGGTATTGTTCACGTATCGTGAGGTAGTGTCCACGTATCGTCAGGTACTGTCCATGCATCGTGAGGTAGTGTCCACATATCGTCAGGTACTGTCCACGTATCGTGAGGTAGTGTCCACGTATCGTCAGGTACTGTCCATGCATCGTGAGGTAGTGTCCACGTATCGTCAGGTACTGTCAATGTATCGTGAGGTAGTGTCCACGTATCGTCAGGTACTGTCCATGCATCGTGAGGTAGTGTCCACGTATCGTCAGGTACTGTCCATGCATCGTGAGGTAGTGTTCATGTAACGTCAGGTACTGTCCACGTATCGTCAGGTACTGTCCACGTATCGTCAGGTACTGTCCACGTATCGTGAGGTAATGTCCACGTATCGTCAGGTACTGTCCACGTATCGTATGGTACTGTCCACGTATCGTCAGGTACTGTCCACGTATCGTCAGGTACTGTCCACGTATCGTCAGGTACTGTCCACGTATCGTGAGGTAATGTCCACGTATCGTCAGGTACTGTCCACGTATCGTATGGTACTGTCCACGTATCGTATGGTGCTGTCCACATATCGAGGGGTACTGTCTACGTATCTCTCAATTCTGCCTCCTCCAGCTCTTTGTCTCCCTCTTCCAGCTCTTTCTCTCCCAGTTCTCCCAGCTTTCTCTCTCCCAATTCTCCCAGCTTTCTCTCAGGTCTCCCTCTTCCAGCTCTTTCTCTCTCAGTTCTCCCAGCTTTCTCTCTCCCAGTTCTCCCAGCTTTCTCCCAGGTCTCCCTTTCCCAGCTTTCATCCTCCTGGTTCTCCGAATTCTCCCTCGCTTTCCTGGGAAAAATTACAGACAAATGAGTTGACTATATATCACGCAGAATTTTGTGAATGGCTTAAAGGCTACCAAGCAGAGGTGGTAATGGTGGTGATGGTGTTAGTTGTGGTACTTGAAGTGGGTACTGAAGTGGTGGTGGTTGTGGTGGTGGTGGTAGTGGTTGCGAAGGTAGTGTTGGTGGTGGCTTAGGTAATTGTGGTAGCTATGGCAGTAGTGGAGGTGGTGATGGTGTGGTGGTGATAGTGGTGCTGGTGTTGGTGGTGGTGGCGATGGTGGTGGCGATATTTGTGGTAAACATAGAGTGGACCAGGGTTCAATCCTAGGGCGAGCTGAGACAGAACAGCAAATCTCTGTTTTTCTGCTGCCTGTTTTCCACTGCTACCCCTGTTCCACTGCTGCAGCTGTTCTACTGCTGCCCGTGTCCCCCTGATGTCCCTGTTCACTTGCTGTCTCTGTTCACCTTCTGCCCCTGTTCACCTGCTGTCCCTGTTCCTCTGATCCCCCTCCTCCTGCCGCCCCTGCTCACCTGCTGCCGCCGCTCCTGCTGCTCCTGCAGTCGGCAGAATGTCTAATTCCATATAATTAACAGTCACAACTTCATTGAAAGATGGAACAGTTTAAGCTTGCCAATTGAGAAACTTGTTAGCGGAGAGTGATGGCGCAAGGCCAATTTGCAGAGAAGGATTTTACTGACACGTTTCGTCTGTGGAAGAGGCTGGAAAACCTTGTTATACAGGCGAAGTATCTCAGTAAATTTCCTCTCAGCAAATTGTGTTCGTCTTTAAACTTGTGAGTTTAGATGTTAACGCTTTCTTTACTAAAGTTCCCGTGAAGGAAATTATAAAGTTTCTTAGGTTAGGTTAGATAAGGTTCGTCAGGAAACAGGACAAATGTTTCCTGACGCGGGTCTTAGATGATAACCCGCCGTTGGAGCTTTTGGTCATCTAACCGAGGCCTTCCGCTGGCTTACATGTCTACCCCTTTAAAAATTATGATCATAATCATAACCATTTGATCAAAAATGTTTATTAGAAGAGTTTTGCCGAATCTTAATTTAGATCTTCCAGCAGCAGTGAGCAAAGTTGTCAGATTACTGAGATTGTGTCTTACGATTGACTCTTCAAGTAATGATGCATCTTGCGCGTAAACCTGTGGATTTGCAATGGATAATCCTCTAAACCCAGCCTAGGATAATTTATTTATCGAAAACTTAGAGAGAAAATTACTCGATGCATATTACACCGAGGACAAAGGTGGTTCAGGAATGTGGATGATATTCTTCCAGAGTTGCAAGAACAACATTTTAACACCTTTTCAAAGATAAATAACAAATCTGCAACATTCCATCAAACTCAGGCATTAGAAATCGCAGGTAAACCTCGTTGTCTCGATGCCTGAATCATTAAAACAAGTACTTACATACACTCTTGTTGATCTCATGACCAATATGTTATAAAAAAAAAGTTGAAATATTGCCAGTGTTTCTAAGAGTTACCGAGTCATGAATCACTTATTACAGAAACGTTTCACCCGCCAGTGACGTCATCAGTCCAATACAGATCTGCAGTTCTGCTGTCAGCAAATGTTTTTATAAAGTTCTGAGTGTTACATCGAAAGACTTCAGAAAATGAAACACTGAAAGAACTTGTAAACCTGCCTCGAAGTGGGCGTTGATGTAGCACACTGGGCGTTGATGTAGCACACTGAGTGGGCGTTGATGTAGCACACTGAGTGAGCGTTGATGTAGCACACTGAGTGGGCGTTGATGTAGCACACTGAGTGAGCGTTGATGTAGCACACTGAGTGAGCGTTGATGTAGCACACTGAGTGAGCGTTGATGTAGCACACTGAGTGGGCGTTGATGTAGCACACTGAGTGAGCGTTGATGTAGCACACTGAGTGGGCGTTGATGTAGCACACTGAGTGAGCGTTGATGTAGCACACTGAGTGAGCGTTGATGTAGCACACTGAGTGGGCGTTGATGTAGCACACTGAGTGAGCGTTGATGTAGCACACTGAGTGGGCGTTGATGTAGCACACTGAGTGAGCGTTGATGTAGCACTGAGTGAGCGTTGATGTAGCACACTGAGTGAGCGTTGATGTAGCACACTGAGTGGGCGTTGATGTAGCACACTGAGTGGGCGTTGATGTAGCACACTGAGTGGGCAGTGATGTAGCACACTGAGGAGGCGTTGATGTAGCACACTGAGTAGGCGTTGATGTAGCACACTGAGTGGGCGTTGATGTAGCACACTGAGTGAGCGTTGATGTAGCACACTGAGTGGGCGTTGATGTAGCACACTGAGTGAGCGTTGATGTAGCACACTGAGTGAGCGTTGATGTAGCACACTGAGTGAGCGTTGATGTAGCACACTGAGTGGGCGTTGATGTAGCACACTGAGTGGGCGTTGATGTAGCACACTGAGTGGGCGTTGATGTAGCACACTGAGTGGGCGTTGATGTAGTACACTGAGTGGGCGTTGATATAGCACACTGAGTGGGCGTTGATGTTACTCAGTAAGTGGGCGTTGATGTAGCACACTGAGTGGGCGTTGATGTAGCACACTGAGTGAGCGTTGATGTAGCACACTGAGTGGGCGTTGATGTAGCACACTGAGTGAGCGTTGATGTAGCACACTGAGTGAGCGTTGATGTAGCACACTGAGTGGGCGTTGATGTAGCACACTGAGTGGGCGTTGATGTAGCACACTGAGTGGGCGTTGATGTAGCACACTGAGTGGGCAGTGATGTAGCACACTGAGGAGGCGTTGATGTAGCACACTGAGTAGGCGTTGATGTAGCACACTGAGTGGGCGTTGATGTAGCACACTGATTGGGCGTTGATGTAGCACACTGAGTGGGCGTTGATGTAGCACACTGAGTGGGCAGTGATGTAGCACACTGAGTAGGCGTTGATGTAGCACACTGAGTAGGCGTTGATGTAGCACACTGAGTGGGCGTTGATGTAGCACACTGAGTGGGCGTTGATGTAGTACACTGAGTGGGCGTTGATGTAGCACACTGAGTGGGCGTTGATGTTACTCACTAAGTGGGCGTTGATGTAACACACTGAGTGGGCGTTGATGTAGCACACTGAGTGGGCGTTGATGTAGCACACTGAGTGGGCGTTGATGTAGCACACTGAGTGGGCGTTGATGTAGCACACTGAGTGGGCGTTGATGTAGCACACTGAGTGGGCGTTGATGTACCACACTGAGTGGGCGTTGATGTAGCACACTGAGTGGGCGTTGATGTAGCACACTGAGTGGGCGTTGATGTAGTACACTGAGTGGGCGTTGATGTAGCACACTGAGTGGGCGTTGATGTAGCACACTGAGTGGGCGTTGATGTAGCACACTGAGTGGGCGTTGATGTAGCACACTGAGTGGGCGTTGATGTAGCACACTGAGTGGGCAGTGATGTAGCACACTGAGGAGGCGTTGATGTAGCACACTGAGTAGGCGTTGATGTAGCACACTGAGTGGGCGTTGATGTAGCACACTGAGTGAGCGTTGATGTAGCACACTGAGTGGGCGTTGATGTAGCACACTGAGTGAGCGTTGATGTAGCACACTGAGTGAGCGTTGATGTAGCACACTGAGTGAGCGTTGATGTAGCACACTGAGTGGGCGTTGATGTAGCACACTGAGTGGGCGTTGATGTAGCACACTGAGTGGGCGTTGATGTAGCACACTGAGTGGGCGTTGATGTAGTACACTGAGTGGGCGTTGATATAGCACACTGAGTGGGCGTTGATGTTACTCAGTAAGTGGGCGTTGATGTAGCACACTGAGTGGGCGTTGATGTAGCACACTGAGTGAGCGTTGATGTAGCACACTGAGTGGGCGTTGATGTAGCACACTGAGTGAGCGTTGATGTAGCACACTGAGTGAGCGTTGATGTAGCACACTGAGTGGGCGTTGATGTAGCACACTGAGTGGGCGTTGATGTAGCACACTGAGTGGGCGTTGATGTAGCACACTGAGTGGGCAGTGATGTAGCACACTGAGGAGGCGTTGATGTAGCACACTGAGTAGGCGTTGATGTAGCACACTGAGTGGGCGTTGATGTAGCACACTGAGTGGGCGTTGATGTAGCACACTGAGTGGGCGTTGATGTAGCACACTGAGTGGGCGTTGATGTAGTACACTGAGTGGGCGTTGATGTAGCACACTGAGTGGGCGTTGATGTTACTCACTAAGTGGGCGTTGATGTAACACACTGAGTGGGCGTTGATGTAGCACACTGAGTGGGCGTTGATGTAGCACACTGAGTGGGCGTTGATGTAGCACACTGAGTGGGCGTTGATGTAGCACACTGAGTGGGCGTTGATGTAGCACACTGAGTGGGCGTTGATGTACCACACTGAGTGGGCGTTGATGTAGCACACTGAGTGGGCGTTGATGTAGCACACTGAGTGGGCGTTGATGTAGTACACTGAGTGGGCGTTGATGTAGCACACTGAGTGGGCGTTGATGTAGAACACTGAGTGGGCGTTGATGTAGCACACTGAGTGGGCGGTGATGTAGCACACTGAGTAGGCTTTGATGTAGCACACTGAGTAGGCGTTGATATAGCACACTGAGTGGGCGTTGATGTAGCACACTGAGTGGGCGTTGATGTAGTACACTGAGTGGGCGTTGATGTAGCACACTGAGTGGGCGTTGATGTAGCGCACTGAGTGGGCAGTGATGTAGCACACTGAGTAGGCGTTGATGTAGCACACTGAGTGGGCGTTGATGTAGCACACTGAGTGAGCGTTGCTATAGCACACTGAGTGGGCGTTGATGTAGCACACTGAGTAGGCGTTGATGTAGCACACTGGGTGGGCAGTGATGTAACACAGTGGACGTTGATGTAGCACACTGAGTGAGCGTTGATGTAGTACACTGAGTGGGCGTTGATCCAGCACACTGAGTGGGCGTTGATGTAACACAGTGGACGTTGATGTAACACACTGAGTGGGCGTTGATGTAGTACACTGAGTGGGCGTTGATGTAGCACACTGAGCGGGCGTTGATGTAGCACACTGAGTGGGCGTGGATGTAGCACACTGAGTGGGCGTTAATGTAGCACACTGAGTGGGCGTTGATGTAGCACACTGAGTAGGCGTCGATGTAGCACACTGAGTGGGCGTTGATGTAGCACACTGAGTGGGCGTTGATGTAGCACACTGAGTGGGCGTTGATGTAGCACACTGAGTAGGCGTTGATGTAGCACACTGAGTGGGCGTTGATGTAGCACACTGAGTAGGCGTTGATGTAGCACATTGAGTGGGCAGTGATGTAACACAGTCGACGTTGATGTAGCTCACTGAGTGAGCGTTGATGTTACACACTGAGTGGGCGTTGATGTAGCACACTGAGTGGGTGTTGATGTAACACAGTGGATGTTGGTGTAGCACACTGAGTGGGCGTTGATCCAGCACACTGAGTGGGCGTTGATCCAGCACACTGAGTGGGCGTTGATGTAACAGTGGACGTTGATGCAACACACTGAGTGGGCGTTGATGTAGCACACTGAGTGGGCGTGGATGTAACACAGTGGACATTGATGTAGCACACTGAGTGGGCGTTAATGTAGCACACTGAGTGGGCGTTGATGTATCACACTGAGTGGGCGTTGATGTAGCACACTGAGTGGGCGTTGATGAAGCACACTGAGTGAGCGTTGATGTAGCACACTGAGTGAGCGTTGATGTTACTCACTAAGTGGGCATTGATGTAACACACTGAGTGGGCGTTGATGTAGCACGCTGAGTGGGCGTTGATGTTACACACTGAGTGGGCGTTGATGTAGCACACCGAGTGGGCGTTGATATAGCACACTGAGTGGGCGTTGATGTAGCACACGGAGTGGACGTTAATGTAACACACTGATTGGGCGTTGATGTAGCACACTGAGTGGGCGTTGATCTAACACACTGAGTGGGCGTTGATGTAGCACACTGAGTGGGCTTTGATATAGCACATTGAGTGGGCGTTGATGTAGCACACGGAGTGGACGTTAATGTAACACACTGATTGGGCGTTGATGTAGCACACTGAGTGGGCGTTGATCTAACACACTGAATGGGCGTTGATGTAGCACACTGAGTGGGCTTTGATGTTACACACTGAGTGGGCGTTGATGTAGCACACCGATTGGGCGTTGATACAGCACACTGAGTGGGCGTTGATGTAGCACACGGAGTGGACGTTAATGTAACACACTGATTGGGCGTTGATGTAGCACACTGAGTGGGCGTTGATCTAACACGCTGAGTGGGCGTTGATGTAGCACACTGAGTGGGCTTTGATATAGCACATTGAGTGGGCGTTGATGTAGCACACGGAGTGGACGTTAATGTAACACACTGATTGGGCGTTGATGTAGCATACTGAGTGGGCGTTGATCTAACACACTGAGTGGGCGTTGATGTAGCACACTGAGTGGGCTTTGATATAGCACATTGAGTGGGCGTTGATGTAGCACACGGAGTGGACGTTAATGTAACACACTGAGTGGGCGTTGATGTAGCACACGGAGTAGACGCTATTGTAACACACTGAATGGTCGAAGTGTTGGTGGTCACAGTGTTGGTTGTCACAGCGTTGGTGGTTACAGTGCTGGTGGTCACAGTGTTGGTTGTCACAGTGCTGGTGGTCACAGTGCTGGTGATCACAGTGCTGGTGGTCACAGTGCTGGTGGTCACAGTGCTGGTGGTCACAGTGCTGGTGATCACAGTGCTGGTGGTCACAGTGCTGGTGGTCACAGTGCTGGTGGTCACAGTGCTGGTGGTCACAGTGCTGGTGGTCACAGTGTTGGTGGTCACAGTGCTGGTGCTCACAGTGTTGGTGGTCACAGTGCTGGTGGTCACAGTGCTGGTGGTCACAATGTTGGTGGTCACAGTGCTGGTGGTCACAGTGTTGGTGGTCACAGTGCTGGTGGTCACAGTGTTGGTGGTCACAGTGCTGGTGATCACAGTGCTGGTGGTCACAGTGCTGGTGGTCACAGTGCTGGTGGTCACAGTGCTGGTGGTCACAGTGTTGGTGGTCACAGTGCTGGTGGTCACAGTGCTGGTGGTCACAGTGCTGGTGGTCACAGTGTTGGTGGTCACAGTGTTGGTGGTCACAGTGCTGGTGGTCACAGTGTTGGTGGTCACAGTGCTGGTGGTCACAGTGTTGGTGGTCACAGTGCTGGTGGTCACAGTGCTGGTGGTCACAATGTTGGTTGTCACAGTGCTGGTGGTCACAGTGTTGGTGGTCACAGTGCTGGTGGTCACAGTGTTCGTGGTCACAGTGCTGGTGGTCACAGTGCTGGTGGTCACAGTGCTGGTGGTCACAGTGTTGGTGGTCACAGTGCTGGTGGTCACAGTGTTCGTGGTCACAGTGCTGGTGGTCACAGTGCTGGTGGTCACAGTGCTGGTGGTCACAGTGTTGGTGGTCACAGTGCTGGTGGTCACAGTGTTGGTGGTCACAGTGTTGGTGGTCACAGTGCTGGTGATCACAGTGCTGGTGGTCACAGTGCTGGTGGTCACAGTGCTGGTGGTCACAGTGCTGGTGGTCACAGTGTTGGTGGTCACAGTGCTGGTGGTCACAGTGCTGGTGGTCACAGTGTTGGTGGTCACAGTGCTGGTGGTCACAGTGTTGGTGGTCACAGTGCTGGTGGTCACAGTGCTGGTGGTCACAATGGTGGTGGTCACAGTGCTGGTGGTCACAGTGGTGGTGGTCACAGTGCTGGTGGTCACAGTGTTCGTGGTCACAGTGCTGGTGGTCACAGTGCTGGTGGTCACAGTGCTGGTGGTCACAGTGTTGGTGGTCACAGTGCTGGTGGTCACAGTGTTCGTGGTCACAGTGCTGGTGGTCACAGTGCTGGTGGTCACAGTGCTGGTGGTCACAGTGTTGGTGGTCACAGTGCTGGTGGTCACAGTGTTGGTGGTCACAGTGTTGGTGGTCACAGTGTTCGTGGTCACAGTGCTGGTGGTCACAGTGTTGGTGGTCACAGTGCTGGTGGTCACAGTGTTCGTGGTCATAGTGCTGGTGGTCACAGTGTTGGTGGTCACAGTGCTGGTGGTCACAGTGTTGGTGGTCACAGTGCTTGTGGTGGAGCACAAAACACCTTAACTCACCTAGGTTAGGTATCCAACAAGGACCAAGGCACTACAGCTTACCGAAAGATTTTCGACGTAATTACTTGGCTTTACCTGTGTCTCTGCGCATTTCATCACAGATGGGAAGGTGTGGATGGAGGGAACTCACACGGTGTGGAGGGAAGGGAGGGAGCTCACACGGTGTGGAGGGAAGGGAGGGAACTCACACGGTGTGGAGGGAAGGGAGGGAACTCACACGGTGTGGAGGGAAGGGAGGGAACTATAAGTGTTCCCTATCTTTATGTAATCTCTATCCTTCTCTGAATTTTCTATTCCTTTGTGATTCTTATACGATATTACTTCCTGAAGGAAATACAGTGCCTGTATTTTCTTCCTTCCTCCTTCCCTCTCCCATCCCGACTGTTTTAAAAAGAAATCATATTTTCCTCTTCTCCTGTGAGATCTACAAAAATGTGATTCCCACTGTTTCTAAATTTAAAATGTGTGTGAGTGTATGTGTGTGTGTCTGAACTTACGTCTGTGTCTCTCTGCCTTTGGTTTCAACACATCCAAGCTTTTCCATCTCTGCTTATCCAATTTCCCTTTCTTCTCCAATTTTCTACAACATCTTTTCTCTATTTTCTTCCCTTTCTCTTCTCACCGCTTATCTCTTTCTCCTCGTCCGTGGAGAACAGAGCAATTGACAGGAGTTTGACAGTGCTATTCCCAGTACAGCAGTCAAGTGAACTGAGGAATAAAGACAGAAACACGAAGCAAAGTGACACCACAGAGATTTTTGACTGTGGCGAGTTAATAATAATATAATAATCAAAGCAGTACAACAAGAGAAGTTATCTCCTTGGGTTTGTAAGAGAAAATAAAAAGGCCACAGTAAACCGCATTTCCAGATCTCCCAGAAACAACTCGAGTGAGAGCTGCCAGACACCTGGAAGCTGGGGTGAGTGTTGGTCAGAGACCAGACTGCTGCTGCTGCTGCTGCTGCTGCTGCTGCTGCTTGCCGACGGTGGATCGAACCTCCACCAATACTTGTAACAAATAAATGACCCCACACGGTTTATGCTCTTCACTATATGCATTACAAACAAAAATCAATTCCTAAATTAAAATTAAATTCCCAGTGTGTATGTACATGTATATTCCTCTCGCTGAACAGTATATATATTTATAAATATACAAGTCGCAATATATATATGATGTTCAAACATGCAATAACTACTTGCTTTTAATTATTACAATACGACAAAATGTAAACTACTGTTACCTATAGACTTTTTTTTCACTTATATATTGGGGTGTTAATGTTGCAGTTTAAAAACTGTAGTGTAAAGCACCCTTCTGGCAAGACAGTGATGGAGTGAATGATGGTGAAAGTTTTTCTTTTTCGGGCCACCCTGCTTTGGTAGGCCACCCTGCCTTGGTGGGCCACCCTGCCTTGGTGGACCACCCTGCCTTGGTGGGCCACCCTGCCTAGGTGGGCCACCCTGCCTTGGTGGGCCACCCTGCCTTGGTGGGAATCGGCCAGTGTGATAATAATAATAATATTCATGCTAATGTATTAGTCATCATTATATATATATACATTATATATATATGTGTGAATAATACAAATAAATAAAATAGTGTTTTCTAATAGTAATAGAGGAAGAACTATACAATTTGATAATGGTGTTTCAGCGTTGCTGTTATGGTTGTTGCTGGTCATAGTGGTGTTTCAGCGTTGCTGTTATGGTTGTTGCTGGTCATAATGGTGCTTCAGCGTTGCTGTTATGGTTGTTGCTGGTCATAATGGTGCTTCAGCGTTGCTGTTATGGTTGTTGCTGGTCATAATGGTGCTTCAGCGTTGCTGTTATGGTTGTTGCTGGTCATAATGGTGTTTCAGCGTTGCTGTTATGGTTGTTGCTGGTCATAATGGTGTTTCAGCGTTGCTGTTATGGTTGTTGCTGGTCATAATGTTGCTTCAGCGTTGCTGTTCTGGTTGTTGCTGGTCATAATGTTGCTTCAGCATTGCTGTTATGGTTGTTGCTGGTCATAGTGGTGTTTCAGCGTTGCTGTTATGGTTGTTGCTGGTCATAATAGTGCTTCAGCGTTGCTGTTATGGTTGTTGCTGGTCATAATGGTGCTTCAGCGTTGCTGTTATGGTTGTTGCTGGTCATAATGTTGCTTCAGCGTTGCTGTTATGGGTGTTGCTGGTCACAATGGTGTCTCAGCGTTGCTGTTATGGTTGCTCCTGGTCATAATGTTGCTTCAGCGTTGCTGTTATGGTTGTTACTGGTCATAATGGTGCTTCAGCGTTGCTGTTATGGTTGTTGCTGGTCATAATGGTGTTTCAGCGTTGCTGTTATGGTTGTTGCTGGTCATAGTGGTGTTTCAGCGTTGCTGTTATGGTTGTTGCTGGTCATAATGGTGCTTCAGCGTTGCTCTTATGGTTGTTGCTGGTCATAATGGTGCTTCAGCGTTGCTGTTATGGTTGTTGCTGGTCATAATGTTGCTTCAGCGTTGCTGTTATGGTTGCTGCTGGTCATAATGGTGCTTCAGCGTTGCTGTTATGGTTGTTGCTGGTCATAATGTTGCTTCAGCGTTGCTGTTATGGTTGTTGCTGGTCACAATGGTGTTTCAGCGTTGCTGTTATGGTTGTTGCTGGTCATAATGTTGCTTCAGCGTTGCTGTTATGGTTGTTGCTGGTCATAATGGTGCTTCAGCGTTGCTGTTATGGTTGTTGCTGGTCATAATGTTGCTTCAGCGTTGCTGTTATGCTTGTTGCTGGTCATAGTGGTGTTTCAGCGTTGCTGTTATGGTTGTTGCTGGTCATAATGGTGCTTCAGCGTTGCTGTTATGGTTGTTGCTGGTCATAATGGTGCTTCAGCGTTGCTGTTATGGTTGTTGCTGGGCATAATGGTGCTTCAGCGTTGCTGTTATGGTTGTTGCTGGTCATAATGTTGCTTCAGCGTTGCTGTTATGGTTGTTGCTGGTCATAATGGTGTTTCAGCGTTGCTGTTATGGTTGTTGCTGGTCATAATGGTGCTTCAGCGTTGCTGTTATGGTTGTTGCTGGTCATAATGGTGCTTCAGCGTTGCTGTTATGGTTGTTGCTGGTCATAATGGTGCTTCAGCGTTGCTGTTATGGTTGTTGCTGGTCATAATGGTGCTTCAGCGTTACTGTTATGGTTGTTGCTGGTCATAATGGTGTTTCAGCGTTGCTGTTATGGTTGTTGCTGGTCATAATGGTGTTTCAGCGTTGCTGTTATGGTTGTTGCTGGTCATAATGGTGCTTCAGCGTTACTGTTATGGTTGTTTCTGGTCATAATGGTGTTTCAGCGTTGCTGTTATGGTTGTTGCTGGTCATAATGGTGCTTCAGCGTTGCTGTTATGGTTGTTGCTGGTCATAATGGTGCTTCAGCGTTACTGTTATGGTTCTTGCTGGTCATAATGGTGTTTCAGCGTTGCTGTTATGGTTGTTGCTGGTCATAATGGTGCTTCAGCGTTGCTGTTATGGTTGTTGCTGGTCATCATGGTGCTTCAGCGTTGCTGTTATGGTTGTTGCTGGTCATAATGGTGCTTCAGCGTTGCTGCTATGGTTGTTGCTGGTCATAATGGTGCTTCAGCGTTGCTCTTATGGTTGTTGCTGGTCATAATGGTGCTTCAGCGTTGCTGTTATGGTTGTTGCTGGTCATAATGTTGCTTCAGCGTTGCTGTTATGGTTGTTGCTGGTCATAATGGTGTTTCAGCGTTGCTGTTATGGTTTTTGCTGGTCATAATGGTGCTTCAGCGTTGCTGTTATGGTTGTTGCTGGTTATTATGGTGCTTCAGCGTTGCTGTTATGGTTGTTGCTGGTCATAATGGTGCTTCAGCGTTGCTGTTATGGTTGTTGCTGGTCATAATGGTGCTTCAGCGTTGCTGTTATGGTTGTTGCTGGTGATAATGTTGCTTCAGCGTTGCTGTTATTGTTGTTGCTGGTCATAATGGTGTTTCAGCGTTGCTGTTATGGTTTTTGCTGGTCATAATGGTGCTTCAGCGTTGCTGTTATGGTTGTTGCTGGTTATTATGATGCTTCAGCGTTGCTGTTATGGTTGTTGCTGGTCATAATGGTGCTTCAGCGTTGCTGTTATGGTTGTTGCTGGTCATAATGGTGCTTCAGCGTTGCTGTTATGGTTGTTGCTGGTCATAATGGTGTTTCAGCGTTGCTGTTATGGTTGTTGCTGGTCATAATGGTGTTTCAGCGTTGCTGTTATGGTTGTTGCTGGTCATAATGGTGTTTCAGCGTTGCTGTTATGGTTCTTGCTGGTCATAATGGTGTTTCAACGTTGCTGTTATGGTTGTTGCTGGTCATAATGGTGTTTCAGCGTTGCTGTTATGGGTGTTCCAGGTCATAATGGTGTTTCAGCGTTGCTGTTATGGTTGTTGCTGGTCATAATGGTGTTTCAGCGTTGCTGTTATGATTGTTGCTGGTCATAATGGTGTTTCAGCGTTGCTGTTATGGTTGTTGCTGGTCATAATGGTGTTTCAGCGTTGCTGTTATGGTTGTTGCTGGTCATAATGGTGTTTCAGCGTTGCTGTTATGGTTGTTGCTGGTCATAATGGTGTTTCAGCGTTGCTGTTATGGTTGTTGCTGGTCATAATGGTGTTTCAGCGTTTCTGTTATGGTTGTTGCTGGTCATAATGGTGTTTCAGCGTTGCTGTTATGGTTGTTGCTGGTCATAATGGTGTTTCAGCGTTGCTGTTATGGTTGTTGCTGGTCATAATGGTGCTTCAGCGTTGCTGTTATGGTTGTTGCTGGTCATAATGGTGCTTCAGCGTTGCTGTTATGGTTGTTGCTGGTCATAATGGTGCTTCAGCGTTGCTGTTATGGTTGTTGCTGGTCATAATGGTGCTTCAGCGTTGCTGTTATGGTTGTTGCTGGTCATAATGGTGCTTCAGCGTTGCTGTTATGGTTGTTGCTGGTCATAATGGTGCTTCAGCGTTGCTGTTATGGTTGTTGCTGGTCATCATGGTGCTTCAGCGTTGCTGTTATGGTTGTTGCTGGTCATAATGGTGCTTCAGCGTTGCTGCTATGGTTGTTGCTGGTCATAATGGTGCTTCAGCGTTGCTGTTATGGTTGTTGCTGGTCATAATGGTGCTTCAGCGTTGCTGTTATGGTTGTTGCTGGTCAAAATGGTGCTTCAGCGTTGCTGTTATGGTTGTTGCTGGTCATAATGTTGCTTCAGCGTTGCTGTTATGGTTGTTGCTGGTCATAATGGTGTTTCAGCGTTGCTGTTATGGTTTTTGCTGGTCATAATGGTGCTTCAGCGTTGCTGTTATGGTTGTTGCTGGTTATTATGGTGCTTCAGCGTTGCTGTTATGGTTGTTGCTGGTCATAATGGTGCTTCAGCGTTGCTGTTATGGTTGTTGCTGGTCATAATGGTGCTTCAGCGTTGCTGTTATGGTTGTTGCTGGTCATAATGGTGTTTCAGCGTTGCTGTTATGGTTGTTGCTGGTCATAATGGTGTTTCAGCGTTGCTGTTATGGTTGTTGCTGGTCATAATGGTGTTTCAGCGTTGCTGTTATGGTTCTTGCTGGTCATAATGGTGTTTCAACGTTGCTGTTATGGTTGTTGCTGGTCATAATGGTGTTTCAGCGTTGCTGTTATGGGTGTTCCAGGTCATAATGGTGTTTCAGCGTTGCTGTTATGGTTGTTGCTGGTCATAATGGTGTTTCAGCGTTGCTGTTATGGTTGTTGCTGGTCATAATGGTGTTTCAGCGTTGCTGTTATGGTTGTTGCTGGTCATAATGGTGTTTCAGCGTTGCTGTTATGGTTGTTGCTGGTCATAATGGTGCTTCAGCGTTGCTGTTATGGTTGTTGCTTGTCATAATGGTGCTTCAGCGTTACTGTTATGGTTGTTGCTGGTCATAATGGTGTTTCAGCGTTACTGTTAAGGGTTGTTGCTGGTCATAATGGTGTTTTAGCGTTGCTGTTATGGTTGTTGCTGGTCATAATGGTGCTTCAGCGTTGCTGTTATGGTTGTTGCTGGTCATAATGGTGCTTCAACGTTGCTGTTATGGTTGTTGCTGGTCATAATGGTGCTTCAGCGTTGGTGTTATGGTTGTTGCTGGTCATAATGGTGCTTCAACGTTACTGTTATTGTTGTTGCTGGTCATAATGGTGCTTCAGCGTTGCTGTTATGATTGTTCCTGGTCATAATGGTGCTTCAGCGTTGCTGTTATGGTTGTTTCTGGCCATAATGGTGCTTCAACGTTGCTGTTATGGTTGTTGCTGGTCATAATGGTGCTTCAGCGTTGCTGTTATGGTTGTTGTTGGTCATAATGGTGCTTCAGCGTTGTTGTTATGGTTGTTGCTGGTCATAATGGTGCTTCAACGTTGCTGTTTTGGTTGTTGCTGGTCATAATGGTGCTTCAGCGTTGTTGTTATGGTTGTTTCTGGCCATAATGGTGCTTCAACGTTGCTGTTATGGTTGTTTCTGGCCATAATGTTGCTTCAGCGTTGCTGTTATGGTTGTTGCTGGTCATAATGGTGCTTCAGCGTTGCTGTTATGGTTGTTGCTGGTCGTAATGGTGCTTCAGCGTTGCTGCTATGGTTGTTGCTGGTCATAATGGTGCTTCAGCGTTGCTGTTATGGTTGTTGCTTGTCATAATGGTGCTTCAGCGTTACTGTTATGGTTGTTGCTGGTCATAATGGTGTTTCAGCGTTACTGTTAAGGGTTGTTGCTGGTCATAATGGTGTTTTAGCGTTGCTGTTATGGTTGTTGCTGGTCATAATGGTGCTTCAGTGTTGCTGTTATGGTTGTTGCTGGTCATAATGGTGCTTCAACGTTGCTGTTATGGTTGTTGCTGGTCATAATGGTGCTTCAGCGTTGCTGTTATGGTTGTTGTTGGTCATAATGGTGCTTCAGCGTTGTTGTTATGGTTGTTGCTGGTCATAATGGTGCTTCAACGTTGCTGTTTTGGTTGTTGCTGGTCATAATGGTGCTTCAGCGTTGTTGTTATGGTTGTTTCTGGCCATAATGGTGCTTCAACGTTGCTGTTATGGTTGTTTCTGGCCATAATGTTGCTTCAGCGTTGCTGTTATGGTTGTTGCTGGTCATAATGGTGCTTCAGCGTTGCTGTTATGGTTGTTGCTGGTCTTAATGGTGCTTCAGCGTTGCTGCTATGGTTGTTGCTGGTCATAATGGTGCTTCAGCGTTGCTGTTATGGTTGTTGCTGGTCATAATGGTGCTTCAGCGTTGCTGTTATGGTTGTTGCTGGTCATAATGGTGCTTCAGCGTTGCTGTTATGGTTGTTGCTGGTCATAATGTTGCTTCAGCGTTGCTGTTATGGTTGTTGCTGGTCATAATGGTGTTTCAGCGTTGCTGTTATGGTTGTTGCTGGTCATAATGGTGCTTCAGCGTTGCTGTTATGGTTGTTGCTGGTCATAATGGTGCTTCAGCGTTGCTGTTATGGTTGTTGCTGGTCATAATGGTGCTTCAGCGTTACTGTTATGGTTGTTGCTGGTCATAATGGTGTTTCAGCGTTGCTGTTATGGTTGTTGCTGGTCATAATGGTGTTTCAGCGTTGCTGTTATGGTTGTTGCTGGTCATAATGGTGCTTCAGCGTTACTGTTATGGTTGTTTCTGGTCATAATGGTGTTTCAGCGTTGCTGTTATGGTTATTGCTGGTCATAATGGTGCTTCAGCGTTGCTGTTATGGTTGTTGCTGGTCATAATGGTGCTTCAGCGTTACTGTTATGGTTCTTGCTGGTCATAATGGTGTTTCAGCGTTGCTGTTATGGTTGTTGCTGGTCATAATGGTGTTTCAGCGTTGCTGTTATGGTTGTTGCTGGTCATAATGGTGCTTCAGCGTTGCTGTTATGGTTGTTGCTGGTCATAATGGTGCTTCAGCGTTGCTGTTATGGTTGTTGCTGGTCATAATGGTGCTTCAGCGTTGCTGTTATGGTTGTTGCTGGTCATAATGGTGCTTCAGCGTTGCTGTTATGGTTGTTGCTGGTCATAATGGTGCTTCAGCGTTGCTGTTATGGTTGTTGCTGGTCATAATGGTGCTTCAGCATTGCTGTTATGGTTGTTGCTGGTCATAATGGTGCTTCAGCGTTGCTGTTATGGTTGTTGCTGGTCATAATGGTGTTTCAGCGTTGCTGTTATGGTTTTTGCTGTTCATAATGGTGCTTCAGCGTTGCTGTTATGGTTGTTGCTGGTTATTATGGTGCTTCAGCGTTGCTGTTATAGTTGTTGCTGGTCATAATGGTGCTTCAGCGTTGCTGTTATGGTTGTTGCTGGTCATAATGGTGCTTCAGCGTTGCTGTTATGGTTGTTGCTGGTCATAATGGTGTTTCAGCGTTGCTGTTATGGTTGTTGCTGGTCATAATGGTGTTTCAACGTTGCTGTTATGGTTGTTGCTGGTCATAATGGTGTTTCAGCGTTGCTGTTATGGGTGTTGCTGGTCATAATGGTGTTTCAACGTTGCTGTTATGGTTGTTGCTGGTCATAATGGTGTTTCAACGTTGCTGTTATGGGTGTTCCAGGTCATAATGGTGTTTCAGCGTTGCTGTTATGGTTGTTGCTGGTCATAATGGTGTTTCAGCGTTGCTGTTATGATTGTTGCTGGTCATAATGGTGTTTCAGCGTTGCTGTTATGGTTGTTGCTGGTCATAATGGTGTTTCAGCGTTGCTGTTATGGTTGTTGCTGGTCATAATGGTGTTTCAGCGTTGCTGTTATGGTTGTTGCTGGTCATAATGGTGTTTCAGCGTTGCTGTTATGGTTGTTGCTGGTCATAATGGTGCTTCAGCGTTGGTGTTATGGTTGTTGCTGGTCATAATGGTGCTTCAACGTTACTGTTATTGTTGTTGCTGGTCATAATGGTGCTTCAGCGTTGCTGTTATGATTGTTCCTGGTCATAATGGTGCTTCAGCGTTGCTGTTATGGTTGTTTCTGGCCATAATGGTGCTTCAACGTTGCTGTTATGGTTGTTGCTGGTCATAATGGTGCTTCAGCGTTGCTGTTATGGTTGTTGTTGGTCATAATGGTGCTTCAGCGTTGTTGTTATGGTTGTTGCTGGTCATAATGGTGCTTCAACGTTGCTGTTTTGGTTGTTGCTGGTCATAATGGTGCTTCAGCGTTGTTGTTATGGTTGTTTCTGGCCATAATGGTGCTTCAACGTTGCTGTTATGGTTGTTTCTGGCCATAATGTTGCTTCAGCGTTGCTGTTATGGTTGTTGCTGGTCATAATGGTGCTTCAGCGTTGCTGTTATGGTTGTTGCTGGTCGTAATGGTGCTTCAGCGTTGCTGCTATGGTTGTTGCTGGTCATAATGGTGCTTCAGCGTTGCTGTTATGGTTGTTGCTTGTCATAATGGTGCTTCAGCGTTACTGTTATGGTTGTTGCTGGTCATAATGGTGTTTCAGCGTTACTGTTAAGGGTTGTTGCTGGTCATAATGGTGTTTTAGCGTTGCTGTTATGGTTGTTGCTGGTCATAATGGTGCTTCAGTGTTGCTGTTATGGTTGTTGCTGGTCATAATGGTGCTTCAACGTTGCTGTTATGGTTGTTGCTGGTCATAATGGTGCTTCAGCGTTGCTGTTATGGTTGTTGTTGGTCATAATGGTGCTTCAGCGTTGTTGTTATGGTTGTTGCTGGTCATAATGGTGCTTCAACGTTGCTGTTTTGGTTGTTGCTGGTCATAATGGTGCTTCAGCGTTGTTGTTATGGTTGTTTCTGGCCATAATGGTGCTTCAACGTTGCTGTTATGGTTGTTTCTGGCCATAATGTTGCTTCAGCGTTGCTGTTATGGTTGTTGCTGGTCATAATGGTGCTTCAGCGTTGCTGTTATGGTTGTTGCTGGTCGTAATGGTGCTTCAGCGTTGCTGCTATGGTTGTTGCTGGTCATAATGGTGCTTCAGCGTTGCTGTTATGGTTGTTGCTGGTCATAATGGTGCTTCAGCGTTGCTGTTATGGTTGTTGCTGGTCATAATGGTGCTTCAGCGTTGCTGTTATGGTTGTTGCTGGTCATAATGTTGCTTCAGCGTTGCTGTTATGGTTGTTGCTGGTCATAATGGTGTTTCAGCGTTGCTGTTATGGTTGTTGCTGGTCATAATGGTGCTTCAGCGTTGCTGTTATGGTTGTTGCTGGTCATAATGGTGCTTCAGCGTTGCTGTTATGGTTGTTGCTGGTCATAATGGTGCTTCAGCGTTACTGTTATGGTTGTTGCTGGTCATAATGGTGTTTCAGCGTTGCTGTTATGGTTGTTGCTGGTCATAATGGTGTTTCAGCGTTGCTGTTATGGTTGTTGCTGGTCATAATGGTGCTTCAGCGTTACTGTTATGGTTGTTTCTGGTCATAATGGTGTTTCAGCGTTGCTGTTATGGTTATTGCTGGTCATAATGGTGCTTCAGCGTTGCTGTTATGGTTGTTGCTGGTCATAATGGTGCTTCAGCGTTACTGTTATGGTTCTTGCTGGTCATAATGGTGTTTCAGCGTTGCTGTTATGGTTGTTGCTGGTCATAATGGTGTTTCAGCGTTGCTGTTATGGTTGTTGCTGGTCATAATGGTGCTTCAGCGTTGCTGTTATGGTTGTTGCTGGTCATAATGGTGCTTCAGCGTTGCTGTTATGGTTGTTGCTGGTCATAATGGTGCTTCAGCGTTGCTGTTATGGTTGTTGCTGGTCATAATGGTGCTTCAGCGTTGCTGTTATGGTTGTTGCTGGTCATAATGGTGCTTCAGCGTTGCTGTTATGGTTGTTGCTGGTCATAATGGTGCTTCAGCATTGCTGTTATGGTTGTTGCTGGTCATAATGGTGCTTCAGCGTTGCTGTTATGGTTGTTGCTGGTCATAATGGTGTTTCAGCGTTGCTGTTATGGTTTTTGCTGTTCATAATGGTGCTTCAGCGTTGCTGTTATGGTTGTTGCTGGTTATTATGGTGCTTCAGCGTTGCTGTTATAGTTGTTGCTGGTCATAATGGTGCTTCAGCGTTGCTGTTATGGTTGTTGCTGGTCATAATGGTGCTTCAGCGTTGCTGTTATGGTTGTTGCTGGTCATAATGGTGTTTCAGCGTTGCTGTTATGGTTGTTGCTGGTCATAATGGTGTTTCAACGTTGCTGTTATGGTTGTTGCTGGTCATAATGGTGTTTCAGCGTTGCTGTTATGGGTGTTGCTGGTCATAATGGTGTTTCAACGTTGCTGTTATGGTTGTTGCTGGTCATAATGGTGTTTCAACGTTGCTGTTATGGGTGTTCCAGGTCATAATGGTGTTTCAGCGTTGCTGTTATGGTTGTTGCTGGTCATAATGGTGTTTCAGCGTTGCTGTTATGATTGTTGCTGGTCATAATGGTGTTTCAGCGTTGCTGTTATGGTTGTTGCTGGTCATAATGGTGTTTCAGCGTTGCTGTTATGGTTGTTGCTGGTCATAATGGTGTTTCAGCGTTGCTGTTATGGTTGTTGCTGGTCATAATGGTGTTTCAGCGTTGCTGTTATGGTTGTTGCTGGTCATAATGGTGTTTCAGCGTTGCTGTTATGGTTGTTGCTGGTCATAATGGTGTTTCAGCGTTGCTGTTATGGTTGTTGCTGGTCATAATGGTGTTTCAGCGTTGCTGTTATGGTTGTTGCTGGTCATAATGGTGTTTCAGCGTTGCTGTTATGGTTGTTGCTGGTCATAATGGTGTTTCAGCGTTGCTGTTATGGTTGTTGCTGGTCATAATGGTGTTTCAGCGTTTCTGTTATGGTTGTTGCTGGTCATAATGGTGTTTCAGCGTTGCTGTTATGGTTGTTGCTGGTCATAATGGTGCTTCAGCGTTGCTGTTATGGTTGTTGCTGGTCATAATTGTGCTTCAGCGTTGCTGTTATGGTTGTTGCTGGTCATAATGGTGCTTCAGCGTTGCTGTTATGGTTGTTGCTGGTCATAATGGTGCTTCAGCGTTGCTGTTATGGTTGTTGCTGGTCATAATGGTGCTTCAGCGTTGCTGTTATGGTTGTTGCTGGTCATAATGGTGCTTCAGCGTTGCTGTTATGGTTGTTGCTGGTCATAATGGTGCTTCAGCGTTGCTGTTATGGTTGTTGCTGGTCATAATGGTGCTTCAGCGTTGCTGTTATGGTTGTTGCTGGTCATAATGGTGCTTCAGCGTTGCTGTTATGGTTGTTGCTGGTCATAATGGTGCTTCAGCGTTGCTGTTATGGTTGTTGCTTGTCATAATGGTGCTTCAGCGTTACTGTTATGGTTGTTGCTGGTCATAATGGTGTTTCAGCGTTACTGTTAAGGGTTGTTGCTGGTCATAATGGTGTTTTAGCGTTGCTGTTATGGTTGTTGCTGGTCATAATGGTGCTTCAGCGTTGCTGTTATGGTTGTTGCTGGTCATAATGGTGCTTCAACGTTGCTGTTATGGTTGTTGCTGGTCATAATGGTGCTTCAGCGTTGGTGTTATGGTTGTTGCTGGTCATAATGGTGCTTCAACGTTACTGTTATTGTTGTTGCTGGTCATAATGGTGCTTCAGCGTTGCTGTTATGGTTGTTCCTGGTCATAATGGTGCTTCAGCGTTGCTGTTATGGTTGTTTCTGGCCATAATGGTGCTTCAACGTTGCTGTTATGGTTGTTGCTGGTCATAATGGTGCTTCAGCGTTGCTGTTATGGTTGTTGTTGGTCATAATGGTGCTTCAGCGTTGTTGTTATGGTTGTTGCTGGTCATAATGGTGCTTCAACGTTGCTGTTTTGGTTGTTGCTGGTCATAATGGTGCTTCAGCGTTGTTGTTATGGTTGTTTCTGGCCATAATGGTGCTTCAACGTTGCTGTTATGGTTGTTTCTGGCCATAATGTTGCTTCAGCGTTGCTGTTATGGTTGTTGCTGGTCATAATGGTGCTTCAGCGTTGCTGTTATGGTTGTTGCTGGTCGTAATGGTGCTTCAGCGTTGCTGCTATGGTTGTTGCTGGTCATAATGGTGCTTCAGCGTTGCTGTTATGGTTGTTGCTGGTCGTAATGGTGCTTCAGCGTTGCTGTTATGGTTGTTGCTGGTCATAATGGTGCTTTAACGTTGCTGTTATGGTTGTTGCTTGTCATAATGGTGCTTCAGCGTTACTGTTATGGTTGTTGCTGGTCATAATGTTGCTTCAGCGTTACTGTTATGGTTGCTGCTGGGCATAATGTTGCTTCAGCGTTACTGTTATGGTTGCTGCTGGTCATAATGTCTTTGTCCGCTAAAAGCTAAGGTCGCACTCGAGGATAATTAGCATATACATTGAAACGCAAATGCAATTGTGTTCCGCCCTTCATTTTTTTGAGTGTATTCGTGTGAAATGACGAAGTGCAAGTGTTTTTTAATTATGTTACGTGTTTTTCTTGTTTAACCTGGAAAAAAGAGACTTACATGAGACATTATAAACAGATATAATGTCAAATATTCATGTAGATATGTATACTTGACTATAGATATGTATATATAAAGACATATAACAACAGCAAGAGTAAACGTAATAGATTAAGGGTAAAAGAACTCTGAAAGGATTAGAGGATATGTGAACCAGGTGAACCAGGTGAACTAGGGGATCCAGGTGAACTAGGTGGACTAGAGAATCCAGGTGAACTAGGTGAACTAGAGGATCCAGGTGAACTAGGGGATGCAGGTGAACTAGGGGACCCAGGTGAACTAGGGGACCCAGGTGAACTAGGGGATCCAGGTGAACTAGGGAATCCAGGTGAACTAGAGGATCCAGGTGAACTAGGGGATCCAGGTGAACTAGAGGATCCAGGTGAACTAGGTGATTCAGGTGAACTAGGTGAACTAGAGGATCCAGGTGAACTAAGGGATCCAGGTGAACTAGGTGAACTAGAGGATCCAGGTGAACTAGGGGATCCAGGTGAGCTAGGTGAACTAGGGGATCCAGGTGAACTAGGTGAACTAGGGGATCCAGGTGAACTAGGTGAACTAGGGGATCCAGGTGAACTAGGTGAACTAAGGGATCCAGGTGAACTAGGTGAACTAGGGGATCCAGGTGAACTAGGTGAACTAAGGGATCCAGGTGAACTAGGTGATCCAGGAGAACTATGGGATCCAGGTGAACTAGGTGAACTAGGGGATCCAGGTGAACTAGGTGAACTAGGGGATCCAGGTGAACTAGGTGAACTAGGGGATCCAGGTGAACTAGGTGATCCAGGAGAACTATGGGATCCAGGTGAACTAGGTGAACTAGGGGATCCAGGTGAACTAGGTGAACTAGGGGATCCAGGTGAACTAGGTGAACTAGGGGATCCAGGTGAACTAGGTGAGCTAGGGGATCCAGGTGAACTAGGTGAACTAGGGGATCCAGGTGAACTAGGGGATCCAGGAGAACTATGGGATCCAGGTGAAAGGTGAACTAGAGGATCCAGGTGAACTAGGGGATCAGGTGAACTAGGTGAACTAGGGGATCCAGGTGAACTAGGTGAACTAGGGGATCCAGGTGAACTAGGTGAACTAGGGGATCCAGGTGAACTAGGTGAACTAGGGGATCCAGGTGAACTAGGTGATCCAGGAGAACTATGGGATCCAGGTGAACTAGGTGAACTAGGGGTTCCAGGTGAACTAGGGGATCCAGGTGAACTAGGGGATCCACGTGAACTAGGAGATTCAGGTGAACTAGGGGATCCAGGTGAACTAGGGGATCCAGGTGAACTAGGGGATCCAGGTAAACTAGGTGAACTAGGGGATCCAGGTGAACCACTTGAACTAGGGAATCCAGGTGAACCACTTGAACTAGGGGATCCAGGTGAACCACTTGAACTAGGGGATCTAGGTGAACCACTTGAACTAGGGGATCCAGGTGAACCACTTGAACTAGGGGATCCAGGTGAACCAGGTGAGCTAGAGGATCCAGGTGAATCAGGTAAACTAGGGGAACCAGGTGAACTAGGGGATCCAGGTGTACCAGGTGAACTAGAGGATCCAGGTGAATCAGGTAAACTAGGGGAACCAGGTGAACTAGAGGATCCAGGTGAATCAGGTAAACTAGGGGAACCAAGTGAACTAGAGGATCCAGGTGAATCAGGTAAACTAGGGGAACCAGGTGAACCAGGTGAAATAGGGGATCCAGGTGAACCAGGCAAACTAGGGAAACCAGGTGACTCAGGTGAACTGGGGGAACCAGGTGAACTAGGGGAACCAGGTGAACTAAGTGAACCAGGGAACCAGGTGATCTAGGGGAACTAGGGGAACCAGGTGAACCAGGTGAACTAGGAGAACTAGAGGGAGAGGAGAGGCAGAATTTATTAGAAATCTTGCCCAGTCTCACCTTCTCCAGGATGGAAACCATCCTCCTCCAAGATTCGAACCCAGGTACTTTTGGTTGTGCGACGAACACTACCAATAACCTTTTAAGTCGACACAGAACGAAGCGGAAGTACAGATATCAAGAAGAGCAATAAAGACTGGCTCAAGAGGACTTGCCGACACAGGACGAGTCATTAGTCATTTGGAATGAGAATTCTGTAGGAAAAGAATCGTTGTCATAATTTATTCTTTAGTGAGAAGCAGTCAAGAACTGAGAAGAAAACGCGGTGCCAGAAAATTTCCTCCTGGGGTGACATTTCTGTTTTTCTTGTTGTTGAAAAATTCTCCTAGCATACGCTAGGAAAATTTTTACTAGAGACGTTTCGGTCTGGAGACCTTTTCCTCCTTCTCTTTCTCCTACCCGTCCTCCTCCTCCTCCACCTCCTCTTCCTTCATCTCTTCCTCCTCCTCCTTCTCCTCATCCTCGAGGGTATAACTAAGGCGGACATAACTTGTGCAGGCAGGTCGAGACTTCGGAAGTGTTGAAAGCAACGGTGTACCTGAGGAGGACAGTGGTCCACAGGTGTGCCTGAGGACTGACCTGTGGAAGACAGTGGTCCACAGATGTACCTGAGGACTGACCTGTGGAAGACAGTGGTCCACAGGTGTACCTGAGGACTGACCTGTGGAAGACAGTGGTTCACAGGTGTACCTGAGGACTGACCTGTGGAACAGTAGTCCACAGGTGTACCTGAGGATTGACCTGTGGAACAGTAGTCCACAGGTGTACCTGAGGATTGACCTGTGGAACACACTAACATGCAGGTCAAGTGCAGGAAACATCTCAAAGAAGAGGAAAAGTGAGGAGGTGGGAGAGGAAGAGCCAGTGGAAGAAGAGGCATAGGAAAAGGAAGATAAAGAGGAAGATTAAGAGGAAAATTATGATGGTAAGGAATGTTGAGGAGGTCGAAGATGAAGAAGAGGAAGAGTACTAAGAAGAGTGTGAAGGAGGTAGAGGAAAAGAAAGAGAAGGAAGACATAGGTAAATAAAAAGATGAGAAGGATGAAGGCGAAATGTAAACGAAAAGTATCAAATAGGTTTAGAGAAAATGGACAAAAAGACATGAAGGTTAAAGAGGAAGCAGATAAAGAGGAATTGAAGGAGGAGAAAAAATGAGAGTAGGGGTATGGAGGAGGCAATTGAAGAGGAGGAGAAGAAGATCTGGATTAAAAGAGGATGAGGCAATGGATGAAAAAGATGGAGACTAAAAAGTGAAAGAAGATAACTGGGAAAGAAACGAATGATAGAAGAAGAGAGGAATGAAGGACGTCAAGGCTTGATAAATATCTGTATTATGCGGAAGACACAAGGAGAGAATGGCTTCTGAGAAATTAATTAATAGAATAACGAGAGAGAGAGAGAATATGAATATAGACGAGTGAGAGTGACTAATAGTCTTCAGTGATCAGCAATGGTTGTACCATTGATCAGCAGTGATGGCACCATTGATCAGCAATAATGGCACAATTGATCAGCAATAATGGCACCATTGATCAGCAATAATGTCACCATTGATCGGTAATGATAGCACTATTGATCACCAATGATGGCACCATTGATCAGCAATAATGGCACCATTGATCAGCAATAATGTCACCATTGATCGGTAATGATAGCACTATTGATCAC
Organism: Cherax quadricarinatus; assembly: GCF_038502225.1. Taxonomy (NCBI): domain Eukaryota; kingdom Metazoa; phylum Arthropoda; class Malacostraca; order Decapoda; family Parastacidae; genus Cherax; species Cherax quadricarinatus. The sequence continues at coordinate 29,102,463 of NC_091339.1, forward strand.
CAATGATGGCACCATTGATCAGCAATAATGGCACCATTGATCAGCAATAATGGCACCAGTGAAGGATGACTCCGTAAAGAAACAACAATGGCGGCCAGTGTTTACAGATCTTCAACTCAGGTTTCCAATGCTGTCCGCCTCGAGATTTTTATTTTTGTGTGTGTAACATATAAATGACAATACAAGACAAATGAAGACAAACTGGATGAAGAAATCCATCTGGGTGGCGCAGTTCAGCTTTTTTGGGAAGGTGGGCTAAAAGAGGACAACTCGATTTAAGTTGGTCTGGGACCTACATGGAGTTGGAGAAACTCTTCCAGAAGTCAAGACTTCCGCTTTGCTGTTAACTTTTTCCCTCTTTGACATCTTGTTAATGGCTATTTAAGTCTCGCTCTTGATGGCCGAGCTTTCATGTTTAGAGGAATGTAGATGTGTACTGTGTGTTTACGCAGGAAGGAAGGGAGGCAAGCAGGCAGGCAGGAAGACAGAAGGCAGGGATGGAGGGAGGCAGGCAGGCCCATATATATGTATATAATATATATATATATATATATATATATATATATATATTTATATATATATATATATATATATATAGAGAGTGTATTGAATCTTTCCCTTGACGATGGACAGTGGTTGCAAGCCTCACTTCCGGTCAGGCTTGGAGGGCTAGGAGTACGCAGATCCTCCCAGATTGCTCTACCAGCTTTCCTATCCTCTTCCATTGCATCAAACGAGTTGATAAGACAAATTCTTCCTGACACCCTCAGTGACTCAGCAGGAATAGAAGACCCTAGCTATGTCAGTGCCATCACCGAATGGGAGACTCTTGCTGCTCCAGCACCAAACCCTAGTGCAGCACTGGCTCACAAACAGTCAAGCTGGGATAGCCCAATTGCTGAAAAGGTGCTTGCCAACATGCTCAGGGCTGCAACATCAGATAGGGAGATTGCCCGTCTCCAGGCTGTGAGTGCACCTCACTCCGGGGACTTCCTCCAAACAGTTCCCATATCGGCAATGGGAACGCGACTCGACCCTAAGACCCTCCGTATTGCAGTGGCTCTGCGCCTTGCTGCCCCAATTCACACAGAATATATGTGTATTTGCGGCGAAGTGCAAGCAGACCAATACGGTCTACATGGTCTTAACTGTTCCAAAACCAAGGGCTGGCATGCAAGACACAACGAGGTCAACGACATCATTAAGAGAACCCTTGCTACAGCTGGATGCCCTGCCGAGAGGGAGCCACGATCACTTGCAGCAAACAATACCCACAACCCAGCAAACCGCCCCGACGGGATCACCATCTATCCTTGGAAGAATGGCAAGCTCTTAGCATGGGACTATACCTGTGTGTCCACACTGGCTGACACCTATATCCGTCACAGTGTGGGGCGACAGGGAGGAGCTGCTGACCACAGGGAGGAGTACAAGATGAGCAAGTACAGGGACATTAGCCAACAGTATCAATTTGTCCCAGTGGGATCGGAGACCTTGGGATCATGGGGAAAAAATGCCACACGTTTCCTTAAAGAATTGGGTTCCAGACTCATCGACACCACCAGGGACCCAAGGGCAGCCACTTTCATGTTCCAGCGCCTCAGCGTCGCCATCCAGAGGGGAAATGCTTGCTGCATACTTGGCTCACGTCCAGCCTCGGAGGAGCTGGAGGAAATTCATCATCTTTGATACATTGTGCCATTGTATTCATGTTTATGTTTTTTTCTGTAAATGTATTTTGTTTATTAATAAATGTTCACATAGAATAATAAACATATAGGGGGTGGTAGGAGAAGAAAATATTCAAACAGCTCCGGGGAGAACCTTGAGTTTTCTCTGAGGTACGTTTATTGTCTTCTCTGAGGATGAGGGTCCCCATTCCAGCCATAGAGGTGGTACTTCCCTATATATATATATATTGTATATATATATATGTATATATATATATGTATATATATATATATATATATATATATATATATATATATATATATAATATATGTATATAATATAGGGGGGTACCACCTATAGAACTGTCCTACGGACCCTCATCCTCAGAGAAAAGAATAAACTTGCTTCAGGGAAAAGTCAAGGTTCTCCCTGAAGCTGTTAGAGAATTATATATATATATATATATATATATATATATATATATATATATATATATATATATGTGTGTGTGTGTGTGTGTGTGTGTGTGTGTGTGTGTGTGTGTGCTAACGATTCAAACAAAACGTTACAGAACTATACTGGTACGTACGAACGTAGGCAGGTACGCAGGTAGGTAGGTAGGTATGAACGTACGTACGTACATAGGTAGGTAGGCAAGGTAAGTAGATAGATAGGTAGACAGGTTGGTAGGTAGGGACCATTAACATGGCATATAACCTGCTCACTACCTGTCAAGAATACTTCTGTGACTAACAGTTTATTAAGAGTAGAAGAGTTGTGTGAAGAGGTGAAGCTGCTGAGTCACTGAGGTGCCTGCCAGTCTCCCAGTAAGACTCTAGCGCTGTGACTGGTGACTGAGGATCATGCATACTACTGCCTCCCAGTAAGTCTCCAACGCCGTAACTGGAGACCGAGGATCACCCATGCTACTGCCTTTCGGTAAGTCTCCAGCGCCGTGACTGGAGACTGAGAATCATGCATAGTACTGTCTCCCAGTAAGTCTCCAGCGCTGCGGGAGATATCACGCATAAATCTTTCACCATAACAACAGCTTCAGTATGCGTGATATTGCAACTTTCCTCGTCTTAGCATTAAATTGAAGAGAAACTCTTTTGAAAAACACTTTCTCTTCACTTTTTGAACAATCCTGACGTGAGTTTGAAGTATATGCACGAATTTTTTTTGTCATATGTGTTATATTTTTTATTTCGTTGTTTTCTGTGGTTTTCCGTCCATTTGACGGCTCGTTGCTTCTTTCACCTCCTCTGTGTTTCATTAAACTTTTCATTTCAACTCTGAGATTCTACAGTGTCACATATGTTGCTGTGGCAATGTGACATGTGTGTATCTCCGGTGATACATTTGGTGTAATGTTCACTCTCAGCTCTTTCTCGATAGCTGTCGTTTCTGTTCCTCAGGCTGTCTTCCGTTTCAGATTTTCCCCTCTTTTATCCTGATTTCCATGACCCAGTCTTATCTGAATTGATCTCGGGTGCCCATCTGTTTAACCAGTCTAGCAGTGTGTGCAGCTCCCAATTTAGTCTCCCTGCATCCCTTACCATTCTAATCCATCTCGGTAGCTTTACATCACACATAACGGTATGCACGATCTACTTCTCTCTAGCAAGCTCTTGGCATGAATAAGAATAGCAGTCGTACTAGAAATGATGAAGATTTGGACACATGTGTGCCATGTTCCACATGTTACTAAATCTTCATCTTGTCAACACTGTATACCATTCATTTGAACTAAAATGATGAATAGGGAACCCAGCTTATTATATTGACCTATCCTTATGTTTTATCCCTTATCATCACTTTCTATCTCCTAGAACTTAGATGTTTACTTATTGTTCATGCAATGGGATGGCATTTATTGTTTATGTACCAGGACTACATTCCCAGTTGTCTGGGATCTATCCCGTTTCTAATGAACTGTTATCTGAATTCACATAGTTTTGGACGCTGCGGGTCGAATTTCTGCTTTTTTCCAGTGTATGTGTGTGTGTGTGTGTGTGTGTGTGTGTGTGTGTGTGTGTACTCACCTAATTGTACTCACCTAATTGTGGTTGAAGGGGTCGAGACTCAGCTCCTGGCCCCACCTCTTCACTGATCACTACTAGGTCCTCTCCCTCTCTGCTTCCTGAGCTTTGTCATACCTCTTCTTAAAACTATGTATGGTTCCTGCCTCCACTACTTCACTTGCTAGGCTATTCCACTTCCTGACGACTCGATGACTGAAGAAATACTTCCTAACGTCCCTGTGACTCGTCTGAGTCTTCAGCTTCCAATTGTGACCCCTTGTTTCTGTGTCCCCTCTCTGGAACATCCTGTGTGTGTATGTGTGTGTGTGTGTGTGTGTGTGTGTGTGTGTGTGTGTGTGTGTGTGCGTGTGTGTGTGTGTGTGTGTATATGTGTATGTGTGTATGTGTGTGTGTTTGTGTGTGTGTGTGCATGTGTGTATGTGCATGTGTGTGTGAGTGTGTGAGTGTGTGTGTGTGTGTGTGTGTGTGTGTGTGTGTGTGTGTTTGTGTACTCACCTAGTTGAGGTTGCGGGGGTCGAGTCCGAGCTCCTGGCCCCGCCTCTTCACTGATCGCTACTAGGTCACTCTCCCTGAGCCGTGAGCTTTATCATACCTCTGCTTAAAGCTATGTATGGATCCTGCCTCCACTACATCACTTCCCAAACTATTCCACTTCCTGACTACTCTGTGGCTGAAGAAATACTTCCTAACATCCCTGTGATTCATCTGTGTCTTCAGCTTCCAACTGTGTCCCCTTGTTACTGTGTCCAATCTCTGGAACATCCTGTCTTTGTCCACCTTGCCAATTCCTCTCAGTATTTTGTATGTCGTTATCATGTATGTGTGTGTGTGTGTGTGTGCGTGTGTGTGTGTGTGTGTGTGTGTGTTTTCATTCTTCCATACACCTACTCAGCCAGCCAGCCAGCCAGCCAACCAGCCAACCAGCCAGCCAGCCAGCCAGCCAGCCAGCCAGCCAACCAGCCAGCCAGTCAGCCAGCCACCCATCCAGCCATCCAGCCAGCCATCCAGGCAGCCAGTCAGCCAGCCAGTCAGCCAGCCAGCCAGGCAGTCAGCCAGCCAACCAGCCAGCCAGCCAGCCAGCCAGCCAGCCAGCCATCCAGCCAACCAGCCAGCCAGCCAGTGTCCTCCCTCCATCAGAATAATTTCTCAGTCACGTACAGCGACTCGCAGAATATATTTCCCCCAGAATTAGATGAGGCGGAAAGAGGTTGGCCATGAAGAGCTGGGCGACCTGATTAGCAGCTACCTTAGACTGATCCAGAATATCCATTAAGAGACAGCAACAACAGCCTCTCACTGTATCAGAAATATTCTCCTCTTCATCAGGATTACTTCCGGAAAATAAAAATACCCTCACGACGAAGGTAAGATTTTAATGTGCTCTAATTTTTTTCAAGTGGTGGAAGGGATTTTTTTAATAATGATCTTATAACGAGAAGAAACAGATATAATTTGAAAATAATTATTTTTATTTGTAGTTAATTAGAATGATATAAGTTTATAAATTTTTTATGGTAATTTTAGTTTCCTTATATAATATCTACTGCTTTATTCTCTCCTGTATTTATGTTATTTTACATGTGTCTATCAAGTCCGTGTCTCCATTTTCTTGTTGTTTATTCTTGTTTTCCTCTTGTTATTTCACCTTCATTATTTGCCAGATTCTTGCATGTTCTTAACTTCATTTTATTTGTCATAAAAATTCAACTTCATGTTTTGATACACAAATGATAATAAAAGATAATCTGCAGTTTAGGGCATTTTTTTGTGAAGAAGTTTTGGTCCATCAGGGATTTTGATCAAGACTGTGGTGGATTAAGAGTCTTCTTATTATAATTATATAAATCGCATAGTGTGCCTTTTTAAAACACTAAATTACACAAAAAAATAATGCTGTACATCTAGCTGCCCATACTGGAACCATTAAAAAAGGAAACAAACACACGTAACGATAACAAAATGGATCAATATCAATACTTACAAAACTTATTATCGCCCAAAAATAAGAGATACTCAGTTATTTACCACAACATCTTCTCTCACACAATGTAAAACAAACACAAGCGAGCCAGAAGGCCATTTACAAGGGAAAAAAAAACGTTAAGGCCGCAAACGCAGCTAGCGAACAACGCCGAAGATAAAACAAACTAGATTAAGAAACAAGAGCTGGGAGAGGCTATCTCTGTAAGAAGAATAAAACTAAGAAGGTTTAACATGGTCTGGGGACTCCATGTTTCTCTGGTCTCACACTTAACGCTCATAAAGAAGATAGCGTCACCAAGTGGCAGAGGGATACAACAGGGCGTATTATGGTGAGGGATACAACAGGGCGTATTATGGTGAGGGATACAACAGGGCGTATTATGGTGAGGGATACAACAGGGCGTATTATGGTGAGGGATACAACAGGGCGTATTATGGTGAGGGATACAACAGGGCGTATTATGGTGAGGGATACAACAGGGCGTATTATGGTGAGGGATACAACAGGGCGTATTATGGTGAGGGATACAACAGGGCGTATTATGGTGAGGGATACAACAGGGCGTATTATGGTGAGGGATACAACAGGGCGTATTATGGTGAGGGATACAACAGGGCGTATTATGGTGGGGAATACAACAGCGCCCATTATGGTGGGGGATACAACAGGGCGTATTATGGTGGGGGACAATACTAATATTAACGCTAACAATAAAGCGAATACCATTAGTACCAACCATACCCAGAGTAACACTCTGGATCAGTAGCGGGTATCCGTGTGATATAATAGCCCTGGGGTGGGTATTAGCACGCCCCCGCTGTCTCAGACATCTCTCACCAGGGGGCGTCACCCCCCTCTAACACCTGCAAGTTTTATGGGCAGGGAAAGTAATATTTTCCCGCCAACAATGGCCGCCCACCGACAATAGCACGGGTGAACAGGAATTACTGAGGGACAAAGAAACTCCAGACTCCATTATGTCTCCTTTCTCCCCCTTCTCGTTCTTTGTCTTTGTTCTCCATCTTCATTTTCTTTGATTTTGACGCTGTGCACTCTCTCTCTCTCTCTCTCTCTCTCTCTCTCTATGTCTCAGTCTCCGTTTCTCTATTTGTCTCTCTGTGTGCCTCTTTCGTACCCATCACACACTGGCAACGAAGTGAATGAGTTCAAAGAGGCAGTTTCCTCTCGTAAACACCTTTATCTTAGTTTATGGCAGAATTACTGACTCTGTTCAAATATATATATATATATATATATATATATATATATATATATATATATATATATATATATATATATATATATATATATATATATATATATATATATATATATATATATATATATATATATTGATTTAGTTAGTTATTGTTTTTGGCGACCCGGACGTCTCCTGATGACCTATCGATTGCAGAAACGAGAAACTCACGAAGAAGTTATTGCAACTCTTAACCCTCTCCATCTTGGCATAAATGCTCTTAAGAAACGTAGCTAGAGTAATAAATATCTGTCTAGTTGTTTCAGAGAATGTGTCGCAGGTGTTTGACACCGGTTGATGGAGGTGAGGTGGAAGCAGCAGTTACCGCAGATATTGCAGCAGCTACTGCCTATGTTCCATTGTGTAATGCTGAACGGTGCCTTCATATTCCTGGTAAATTCTTTCGTCTCCGGTTGACACATTTCAATACCACATGTGAAAAAAATATCATGTGATGAAATCTGAAAGAAAAACCATTCTGAGTAATCTATGATGATAGGCAAACCAGCCTGTATAATGACTGGATAACTAGTCTGTATGATGACAGGATAACCAGCCTGTATGATGAAATATTCATGGAAAATCATCCTGTGTTATGATATGAAAAACTTTCCTGTGTGTTGAAAAATCAGAGGAAAACCTTCCTGCGGGATAGAATTTTAGAGGAAATTCATCCCGAGTGATGAATATAAGATAAAAACAGATGTGTCCACCATTCCTCTCATACACAATATTGCAGCTGTACATTACTGGTGTTGCTAATTTTTTTTTAAGGAAATTATGTGATATGTGTGCAGGTGAGTGGAGAACTATGTTAAGAGTGCCACAAGAAGCCAAGCAACGGATGTTGAGACGTAAACTTGCTGTAACTTCTCGTGCAGTTGAAGGAGGGACGACGTAACCATGGAATCCTCTTGGGTTATAGCAGCCTTGAAAGGAACTCGTGGGTAAAAGATTTACCATTGTCTCCACCAAAGATTTTCTACCAGACTAGTGCCCCAGAGGAAAGTCCAAAGATGCTAGGATGAATTTTTATAGAGTTATATCTTGCAGCAATGGAAAAACGAAGTCTGTGAGGTAACATGGTAACAACATGCAAGATACTCTGGGGGACTTGGTAGCAATATATAAGAGATACAGGAACAATGGTAAATGTGGCTTTAGTGAGCTTTGTAAAAACTCTCTTTAAAGAAAGTATAGCCAGTTATTGGCTAATAAACTCTGTTATTGAATAAATAAATTGGTGTCCCGTGATATATGTGCTTTAATATGACAGTAAAAACGTTAGTGACACAGAGCAGCAGAGTGGGAAGGAGGAATAGTGAGCGAGAAAAAAGAGAAAGTGAAAGAGAAAGAGAGGAAAAGAGGATTGAGAAGGATGGATGGAGCGTAAGAAGGATGGAGGAGTGGGAAGGAAAGAGAGTAGGGAAGAGAGAAGGGGGGAGAAAAGGAGAGGGAGGGAAGAGCATGCCAGGGAATGAATGAATGTGGGAGGAGGAGGAAGAAGAAGAAGAATGAATCATGAATCAAAGATAAAATTTCATATATTGTAGAGAGTTATTTTGTTGTTGCTATTATTGTTGCCTCTAGTGATGTTAGTTTTCAGCTGCTTTTGTTTCCATTAACACAATTACTTTTAACACTATCATCACTATCACTGTTCTAAGCATATTTTGTGTATTAATTGTAAACTGATCAATTACATTTATCCAATCAGAAAACGTTATAAAGACAATGCAGATAGTCAAAAGATTAAAGTCGTTTACAAGAGCCGCTGTTAACGCAACGTTCCTTCTTAATAACCCAGATTGGTTGATAAAATTCACGCCAAAAAGGAAGAATCTTACTGATTTCGCTGGAAATGGTTGAGTTTCCCGTTGTTGCTGCGAGCTTCTGCTGCCCAGTAAATTCTTATAAGAGAACCAACACTGACTTGATGCTGTTTTCACTAGATATATATACCGACGACCAGCAGTGTATATACACCACATACACACACATACACACACACACACACACACACACACACACACACACACACACACACACACACACACACATATATATATAAGGTAAGGTAAGGGTTAGACTAAGAAGTGTCCCTGTTCCCAGATGATGTGAAGTTAATGAGGAGAATTAAATCAGATGAGGATCAGGCAGGACTTCAAAGAGACCTGGACAGACTGGACACCTGGTCCAGCAACTGGCTTCTCAAATTTAACCCCGTCAAATGCAAAGTTATGAAGATCGGAGAAGGGCAAAGAAGACCACAGACAGAGTATAGGCTAGGTGGCCAAAGACTGCAAACCTCGCTCAAGGAGAAAGATCTTGGGGTGAGTATAACACCGAGCACGTCTCCGGTAGCACACATCAACCAGATAACTGCTGCAGCATATGGGCGCCTGCCAAACCTGAGAACAGCGTTCCGATACGTTAATAAGGAATCGTTCAAGACACTGTACACTGTGTACGTCAGGCCCACATTAGAGTATGCAGCACCTGTTTGGAACCCACACTTGATCAATCACATCAAGAAATTAGAGAAAGTGCAAGGATTTGCGACAAGACTAGTTCGAGAGCTAAGGAGAATGTCCTACGAAGAAAGGTTAAGGGAAATCGGCCTGCCGACACTGGAGGACAGGAGGGTTAGGGGAGACATGATAACAACATACAAAATACTGCGTGGAATAGACAAGGTGGACAGAGACAGGATGTTTCAGAGAGGGGACACAGAAACAAGGGGTCACAATTGGAAGTCAAAGGGATGTTAGGAAGTATTTCTTCAGTCATTGAGTAGTCAGGAAGTGGAATAGCCTAGCAAGTGAGGTAGTAGAGGCAGGAACCATACATAGCTTTAAGATGAGGTATGATAAAGCCATGGAGCAGGGAGAGAGAGGACCTAGTAGCACTCAGTGAAGAGATGGGGCCAGGAGCTGAGTCTCGACCCCTGCAACCACAATTAGGTGAATACACACACACACACACACACACACACACACACACACACACACACATATATATATATATATATGTATATATATATATATATATACATATATATATATATATATATATATATATATATATATATATATATATATATATATGACAATAGTTCCTTGACAATGTGAGTAGTCACGAAAGCGCTTGGAATTTCACTACTCTTTCACAGTGGTTGTTTTGCGTATTTTAAAATCACCTGTTTACTGTGATCTTATTGCATACATATAAATATATATATATATATATATATATATATATATATATATATATATATATATATATATATATATATAATATATATATATATATATATATATATATATATATATATATATATATATATATATATATATATGTATATGTATATATATATATAAATATATATATATATATATATATATATATATATATATATATATATATATATATATATATATATATATATATATATTTATATATATACAAACGCTGATCTCTGGAATTCGCAAGAGCAGGGGAAATATACACAAACTGATCTCTGGCTGAAGGAGACTCGAACCTACGAACCTTGGAACAAGGTACGCAGTGCTTTACCAATCTGCTTTACCAAGCTGGCTGCCTTTGATCAAAGTCTTGCGCAAGCTGGACTCCAAGGTATTGGTCCAGTGTGGGTAGATTGGTAAAGCACTGCGTACCTTGTTCCAAGGTTCGTAGGTTCGAGTCTCCTTCAGCCAGAGATCAGTTTGTGTATATTTCGCCTGCTCTTGCGAATTCTTTGTATATATATATATATATATATATATATATATATATATATATATATATTGATCTTATTGCATATATATATATATATATATATATATATATATATATATATATATATATATATATATATATATATATATATATATATATATATATATATATATATATATATATATATGTCGTGCCTAATAGGTAAAACTGGTCAATTAGCAAGAACTCATTTAAAATTCAGTTCTTTCTAAAATTTTCTCTTATACGTTTAAAGATATATTTTTTTTATTAATGTTAATGTAAAAATTATAATTTTGCACCAAAAGAATCTTAGAAAACTTACCTAACCTTATTATAACAAGAGAAATTTATTTTCGCCTAACACAACTAAATATATTTTAGATACGTTTACAGTAATTTAATATTAAACAAACACAGTGGAATATATTGTTTTTCGTTAGGTTCAGGATGATTTTTGCGAAGTTATTGCATACACAAATTTTCGCTTCTTATATGGCAAGATGAGCGTTGCTATTTAAGCCAAGATCGCGAGTTTTACATAATCGGTACTATATATATATATATATATATATATATATATATATATATATATATATATATATATATATATATATATATATATATATATATATATATATATATATATATATATATATATATATATATATATATATGTATATATATAAAATTTACTTAAACGTGCGTGTGTGTGTGTCTGTGTGTGGATCAAATCCTAGGCTGCAAGTGGTCATTTTCTGGGTGTAATTAGAACGCTGCAGTGACCCGCCGGGCCACATCTACAGGTAATAGAGTAATTAGTGTCACGTAATAGCCATTATGTCGCTGTTCTAACTAAAAGTGAACAGACGATTTTGGCATCATATTAGTGTGGATTTTTCAGACGCGTTGTTGCTTATTAGAGCTTAGAGCTCACAGGGACTTCTCTAGAAGCTCACGAGGACGTTACTAGGAGCTCATGAAGGTGTATCAAAGAGGTCAAGAGGACGTGTGTTAGAGCTCATTAGAGAATCTTTGAATTATCAATAGGACTTCTCTACGAGCTCACGAGGACGTCCCATAGAGCTCACTAGAGCGTTAGAGCGTCTCCAGAGGCTCACGATCTCATGATTGCGTATCTTAGAGTTCACGAGAACACCTCCAGACTTTCAGGAAATCGTCTCTAGGCGCTCACCAGAGCGTTCCTTAGCCCTCACGATATGATAAAACACAATAGCGCAAATTTGGCCAGAAATATTTCGCAATTTCGGGAGCGGAATGTTGGGATTCTTGCAGTGGTTTGCGGGGGGGATAAAAGTTGCCGGGGAAAAACGCAATGAGCTGGAAATGCCGGGCCTGGGCCATTATGGAACGTCAAACGTGTAGAGGCGGCGGGAATTAGGGCCGTGTCGTTTCAGAGGAATTTCCGTGTTTGATGGCCTGCCGGATATTGCATTTCCGTGGGGGGCTAAGCATGTGATCGTTGCCTCTAGCGAGGGGCGACATAATGGCAGGGCACCAAGCTCTGGTCATCGTCGACCAGGGAAGCTACCATGACATAATTATGGTAGTTCAAGCAGTATAGATTGCCTATGGACCCTACTTACGTACTCTTTCTCTCTCTCTCTCCCTCTCTCTCTCTCTCTCTCTCTCTCTCTCTCTCTCTATATATATATATATATATATATATATATATATATATATATATATATATATATATATATATATATATATATATATATATATATATATATATATATATTTATATATATAATGACATACCGCTTCATTGGAATTCTTTAGTAATAATGGTAGTAATAATGGTAGTAATAATGGTAGTAATAATGGTAGTAATAATGGTAGTAATAATGTCAGGTAAATGGACACAGATGCAACTAATGTGACATTTTACTTTTGGAACGTTTCAGTCTCCAGGAAATTTGTGAAGCCGTCGGCTTGACAAAGCTCCTGAAGAGCGAAACGTTGCCACAATAAAATGTCACATTAGTTGCATCTGTGTCCATTTATGTGGGCGGTAGCGCAAGAACTTATGGATACACAACAGGCCTAGGAACTAGGGCCTCATAAACGTTAAACTTAAGTACATAAAACTCTGACTTCTGCCTCTTTCATCACCTGTCTATACGTCTTCCTCTCTCTTTCCCGTCTGTCTCTTCACCCCTCGTTCCCTGTCTGTCCTTCCATCCTCCCCTCCCACTCCCCTCCTGCTCTCTCCCTGTGCCTGAGCCTCTGGCATCAATCAATAACGTGGTGTGGCACTGCTTCCGCTATTACCTTTGGCACCTGCTTAAAAGAAGCCTTGAGGACGCAGCTAGTCCATTGTACAATTACGGAGAAGAAAACAATAAGATGGACTAGGGAAGAGGAGAGGAGATGCGAAGGAAGAGGGGGTGAGGTTGAGAAGGGAAGATGAGGTGGATTTATAAAGAAAGGAAGGGGGCAGGGAAAGAAGGGAAGAAGGCGAGGAGAGGGAGGAAGAAGGAAGAGGAAAGAAACAACCCAATGTGAAAAAAAAACAGTTGTTTTCAGCGTTGTCATTCTTCATTTGTCTCTGTCTCTGTCTGTCTCTGTCTGTCTCTGTCTGTCTGTCTCTGTCTGTCTGTCTGTCTGTCTCTCTCTCTCTCTCTCTCTCTCTCTCTCTCTCTCTCTCTCTCTCTCTCTCTCTCTCTCTCTCTCTCTCTCTCTCTTTCTTTCTCTCAACAAAAACTGATGTGGCATACCTCACCATAGTAATTAAATCAATTCATTTAAAGCCCTGAATTAACGCACAAAAAATTCACGCCTCCCGCCACAACGTACAGTCCGTCACAACGTACAGGTGCCTTGATCACACACACACACACACACACACACACACACACACACACACACACACACACACACACACACACACACACACACACCGAGGTAGACGCAATATTTTTACGTCAGTGTTAGGACACAGTCGCAAGCTTCTTGCGCCAGTAAGGATTTAGTGCCACTTTTCTCAGGCTTTCTTGGTCAATGACAGTGCCAACCATAGTTGCTGGCATTACTAAGGAGATGCCAGTGTCGTGGCACTGACAGCTTCATTTTCTGGTAAAGATAGCAAATATAATAATAATAATAATAATAATAATAATAATAATAATAATAATAATAATAATAATAAAATAATAAATAACTTTTAAAACAGAGGAGAAACGACATAAATTAGAGCAACGTTAATAAAATGAAATAAATAAAATTTGGAGAAGATAGGAACGTAATAAATCCTGAGGAAATGCAAAGGGCAGGAAAAAGACGGAAGCTTTATTGAATTTGGAAGAGAGAGAGAGAAAAAAAAAGAGAGAGAGAAAGAGAGAGAGAGAGAGAGAGAGAGAGCAAGAGAGAAATGAACAAGCTTTTCACAGCTATGGCTGCAAAACGCCAGTAGCCACAAGTTAGGTGATCAAACCGGATCTACAAGCGAAATATGAAGAGGATATTACTTACGTACTTAAATATTAACAAATAAAGGAGAACGCAAACAAAGTGTTGGATACATCTAACAAAAACAGGAATCGTAACAATGGATTCAAGCTAGAGCAAATTAGATTTAGAAAATTACGAAGGTAAGCATTGATGATGAATTGAAGAATCTGTCGATTGATGGAAGGAACTACCACGGGGTGGAACAAACTTCCACTTGGATGGAACAAATTACCACTTGGTGGAACAAACTGGGATTAAGTGGTTGGGAGTAGGGAGTTGCTTATGGTGGGATCGGTAGGACAACCCAAGTGTTCCTTCATTATGTATTTTATATTGTAAAGCGTTATAATGAAGAGTTAGGTTGTTATAATGAAGAGTTAGGTTGTTATAATGAAGAGTTAGGTTGTTATAATGAAGAGTTAGGTTGTTATAATGAAGAGTTAGGTTGTTATAATGAAGAGTTAGGTTGTTATAATGAAGAGTTAGGTTGTTATAATGAAAAGTCGAGTTGTTATAATGATAATAATGAAAAATCTTCAGGACTAATGTGACGATACATTTTTCCCTTCTGGCCTCTTGTTTTCTTCCCTTCTCTCTGTTTCCCTCATTTTATTCTCTCACTCTCACTCTTCCTCTCTTTTTACACAGGGTTTGACAAGGTTAGGTTAAAGATCCCTCTCTCTCGCTCACTCTCTCTCTCACTCTTCCTCACATACAGTTTCTCTCTTTTTTTACACAGGGTTTGACAAGGTTAGGTTAAGGATCCCTAGTTTTATTGGCAAGCTAAGAACTGTTACCTACATCAGCTCATTTGAAAGCATTTTTATTGTTATGAGACATACAAGTAGGGAACAGGATGAAGTTGGAGCCATCTGTGGGTCAGCATTTTCATTTGATCAACTGACTTTATCTCGTTGACATCATTATCCTGTACGAATGTGTTCCATACTCGAGTCATCCTGGGTATGTATGATCTCAGATGGAGTGATGTTCTGGAGAAGGGTACAGCCAGAGTGAAGTTGCTGCTTTCTGCCCGTCTTGTGGCATAAAAGCTTGTTTCACGCTGTCCTCGAAGTGGATCCAAGTGTGGTATTTTGACAATATTGGCCTTGTACATAACAGTAAGGCCACCCACATCCCTCCTATGTTGAAGGCTTTGCTGAAATGACAGATCTATCCAGGATGGGTCCAGGCGAGAGATGAGACGTCTTACTCTGTTCTCTACTCTGTCAAGCAGTCGCAGATGAGAGGGGGGGGGCAGGCAAACCAAGAAAGTGGAGCATACTCAAGGTGTGAGCGTACTTGTGCCTCTTACAGGATCTTGCAATCCCTACTGTCAAGCAGATGCGAGATACGGCGAAGTGCTGTAAGCTTCCTGGCTGCCTTGTTTGCAAGATTTACAACATGGTTCTTCATGGTTAGTTTGGAGTCAAATTTCACCCCAAGGATATCAACTTCTTCTCCAGGTGCCAACACCCTCCCATTCATCCTTACTACTGCACCAGCATTACCATCTTTTTTTTACACAGGGTTTGACAAGGTTAGGTTAAGGATCCCTAGTTTTATTAACAAGCTAAGAGCTGTTACCTACATCAGCTCATTTGAAAGCATTTTTATTGTTATGAGACATACAAGTAGGGAACAGGATGAAACTGGAGCCATCTGTGGGTCAGCATTTTCATTTGATCAACTGACTTTATCTCGTTGACATCATAATGCTGTATGAATGTGTTCCATACTCGAGTCATCCTGGGGATAAAGGATCTCAGATGAAGTGTTGTTCTGGAGAAGGGTACAGCCAGAGTGAAGTTGCTTTCTCTCTCTCTCTCTCTCTCTCTCTCTCTCTCTCTCTCTCTCTCTCTCTCACTCTGCTAGGCAAGGAAGGAGTGAGGTAGGCTGCCTCCTGCCTGTGGCAGTAAGGTTCAGTGTGGCTCCAGCCATTGAAGAGTGAATATTTCCTCTCACCACCGCTCCCACCACTCGTTGGCTCTCTGTTCTCTCCTCTCTTACTCTCTCTCTCTTCCTTGCTCTTTCTCCCACGTGATGTACTGGACACTGCAAGTGAGAACACCTTCATTACACTCAGGTTGTAACTTTGTTCTGTGTAGTGTCAGAAATAACGTGAGTTAAGGCCAAGGTGTTGGAAGTTACTGTTCCAGTAGTTAACTTCTTTCCAACTTTTAAACTCCGACAGAAAAATGTAATAAATTAATCGAATTGAAAATCAAAGCCAATATTAACTTATTTGACCTCATTTTTTTTTTCAAAAGTACGAAATTTGTTTGGATTTCCAAAATTTTAGAGACAGTGAAAAATATTTTGAGACTTTCCAAAGTTCAATGAAATTTTTAAAGCTCTTGAGATTTCGAAAATTCTCGTGATTTTCGAAAACCCTTGTTACTGGTAGTGTGTTCGTGTAATTACCTATTAACGCAGCCGCCACGAACGGTTCGTATAATGGCTATTGTGATTTTTAATCCCACTTAATACCTTCTAGCGAAAGTTTTTCAATTCTGGGATTAAAAACTTGTAAAATTAATCTTTGTTTCATTTAAAAACTAAAGAAAACACGTCCACCTTAATAATAATAATAACAATAACATTAAAGTTAAAGCTTTCCTGTGCAAATTAAGCTTGAGATTCCAAATCCATTAGAGCCTGAGGCTCAGAGATCAGCCAGGTTAAGCACTGCTGGGCCTGGCCAGTGCCTGGGTGGGTGACCTGTCTGCTCTGTTATTAAACCTGGTGTAAAGTAAATGTTAATTATTATAGATTATGATTATTATTTATAAAAGTTAGAAAATATGTCACGGACAATAATACTAACATAGCAACACTGAGAGTTATGATGATAATAATAATGATAAAATAATAGTAACAATAATAATTTATTTAATTACTGTCTATTAATAAATAATAATTCATCGCAATAATATCACACCAATAAAATATTAATATAAAGTAAGAAAAAATATTTTTATTAAAATTATAATAATTATTATTAAAATTATTATTATTATTATTATTATTATTATTATTATTATTATACAAATGGAGCATCTAGATTATAGAAGGAATGGTGGTGATCAAATCTCATCAAAGAAAGAGCAGCAAAGCTCTTACTCCTTGAATCAAGAGCTCCTCAGCAGCATCAAGGCAGCCTTCATAAAGATGAAGGTCTTCCTTGATCCTGATATCAGTCGGATCACCTTAATAATTGAGCCGACCTCAGGGGATTAATGGAATTTGGATTAACGAGATCTGAGCTTATTTGTAATGATTTAACGAGCTCATCTGGTGGGATTGATTAGTTGAATGAGCTCAAGTGTGATTAGTAGTTATACTTGCTTTAATGAGGCTACTTGAGGTAATTAATTAGACCTGGTTGAAGTTCACATGTGTTTAAATATGCTACAGGGTTAATTGTTCATTTGTAACTCTGTAATTAATAGAATTATAATGGCCACTTAAAACATGTGAGTGGAAATGTGGTGGTTGTTTCAAACATCTGTGTCTTTCTGTATAGGATATTTAAAAACATCTGTGTCTCTATGTGTATGGTATTTAAAACGTTTCTACGTGTAGGACATTTAAAACAGCTGTTTCTATGTGTAGGTCATTTGAAACATGTGTCTCTGTATGTCGTGCATTAAAACATACGTGAGAGGCTATGTGATTTTCATCTAAAGCATCTGCGAGTGGTCAAGACGTGTTAGTGACTCGTTATTGAACTGAGATAATTTCAAACCCGTGCGAGTAACTCAGATTTAACTGTGACCCATTGTAGTGGAGGTGACCTCAAAAAGAGCCACGACCTCTAATAATAATGAAACAATGACTCTGGCTGCTTGTTGGTCCCTAGTGTGACCACCACACTGAGGACCTGTGACCCAGGACGACCTTGAATCACCAGGTTACCCCTGTACGACCCACACGGGAGACCAGGGAACATGTGCAGCAGCAGCAGTAGCAGCAGCAGCGTGCTGGTGGTGGTGCTGCTGGGGATGGTGCTGGAGGTCCTGGACGGAGTACACATTAAACGCAGTAAGTGTGATAACCATTTCTAATTATTAGTGTAATATTGTCTCTGTGTTCCTTTACACTGCCTCGTCTCATTTATTGCACTGATAGACGCTTTCTAAGCCATAATAAATTTGCATAGTAATAAATGCTTGTTTTATGTAACCTGCCATTTGATTTTTACTCTCTCTCTCTCTCTCTCTCTCTCTCTCTCTCTCTCTCTCTCTCTCTCTCTCTCTCTCTCTCTCTCTCTCTCTCTCTCTCTCTCTCTCGGTGACCTGGGGTTATGTATAATGCTGTGAAAGCAATTGAATTTACAGAGTTCGTCGTGAGATCGAATGGCCAAGATTATCACCTTGGAAGTGTGTGTGTGTGTGTGTGTGTGTACTCACCTAGTTGTACTCACCTAGTTGAGGTTGCAGGGGTCGAGTCCAAGCTCCTGGCCCCGCCTCTTCACTGGTCGCTACTAGGTCACTCTCCCTGAACCATGAGCTTTATCGTACCTCTGGTTAAAGCTATGTATGGATCCTGCCTCCACTACATCGCTTCCCAAACTATTCCACTTCCTGACTACTCTGTGGCTGAAGAAATACTTCCTAACATCCCTTTGATTCATCTGTGTCTTTAGCTTCCAACTGTGTCCCCGTGTTGCTGTGTCCAGTCTCTGGAACATCCTGTCTTTGTCCACCTTGTCAATTCCTCTCAGTATTTTGTAAGTCATTATCATGTCCCCCCTATCTCTCCTGTCCTCCAGTGTCGTCAGGTTGATTTCCCTTAACCTCTCCTCATAGGACATACCTCTTAACTCTGGGACTAGTCTTGTTGCAAACCTTTGCACTTTCTCTAGTTTCTTTACATGCTTGGCTAGGTGTGGGTTCCAAACTGGTGCCGCATACTCCAATATGGGCCTAACGTACACGGTGTACAGGGTCCTGAACGATTCCTTATTAAGATGTCGGAATGCTGTTCTGAGGCTTGCCAGACGCCCATATGCTGCAGCAGTTATTTGGTTGATGTGCGCTTCAGGAGATGTGCCTGGTGTTATACTCACCCCAAGATCTTTTTCCTTGAGTGATGTTTGTAGTCTCTGGCCCTCTAGACTGTACTCCGTCTGCGGTCTTCTTTGCCCTTCCCCAATCCTCATGACTTTGCACTTGGTGGGATTGAACTCCAGGAGCCAGTTGCTGGACCAGGTCTGCAGCCTGTCCAGATCCCTTTGTAGTTCCGCCTGGTCCTCGATCGAATGAACTCTTCTCATCAACTTCACGTCATCTGCAAACAGGGACACCTCAGAGTTTATTCCTTCCGTCATGTCGTTCACAAATACCAGAAACAGCACTGGTCCTAGGACTGACCCCTGTGGGACCCCGCTGGTCACAGGTGCCCACTCTGACACCTCGCCACGTACCATTACTCGCTGCTGTCTTCCTGACAAGTATTCCCTGATCCATTGCAGTGCCTTCCCTGTTATCCCTGCTTGGTCCTCCAGTTTTTGCACTAATCTCTGTGGTACTGTGTCAAACGCCTTCTTGCAGTCCAAGAAAATGCAATCTACCCACCCCTCTCTCTCTTGTCTTACTGCTGTCACCATGTCATAGAACTCCAGTAGGTTTGTGACACAGGATTTCCCGTCTCTGAAACCATGTTGGCTGCTGGTGATGAGATCATTCCTTTCTAGATGTTCCACCATTCTTCTCCTGACAATCTTTTCCATGATTTTGCATACTATACATGTCAGTGACACTGGTCTGTAGTTTAGTGCTTCATGTCTGTCTCCTTTTTTAAAGATTGGGACCACATTTGCTGTCTTCCATGCCTCAGGCAATCTCCCTGTTTCGATAGATGTATTGAATATTGTTGTTAGGGGTACACATAGCGCCTCTGCTCCCTCTCTCAGGACCCATGGAGAGATGTTATCTGGCCCCATTGCCTTTGAGGTATCTAGCTCACTCAGAAGCCTCTTCACTTCTTCCTCGGTTGTGTGTACTGTGTCCAGCACATGGTGGTGTACCCCACCTCTCCGTCTTTCTGGAGCCCCTTCTGTCTCCTCTGTGAACACTTCTTTGAATCTCTTGTTGAGTTCCTCACATACTTCACGGTCATTTCTTGTTGTCTCTCCTCCTTCCTTCCTTAGCCTGATTACCTGGTCCTTGACGGTTGTTTTCTTCCTGATGTGGCTGTATAACAGCTTCGGGTCAGATTTAGCTTTTGCTGCTATGTCGTTTTCATATTGACGTTGGGCCTCCCTTCTTATCTGTGCATATTCGTTTCTGGCTCTACGACTGCTCTCCTTATTCTCCTGGGTCCTTTGCCTTCTATATTTCTTCCATTCCCTAGCACACTTGGTTTTTGCCCCCTTGCATCTTTGGGTGAACCATGGGCTCATCCTGGCTTTTTCATTATTCCTGTTACCCTTGGGTACAAACCTTTCCTCAGCCTCCTTGCATTTTGTTGCTACATATTCCATCATCTCATTAACTGGCTTCCCTGCCAGTTCTCTGTCCCACTGAACCCCGTTCAGGTAGTTCCTCATTCCTGTGTAGTCCCCTTTCTTGTAGTTTGGCTTCATTCGTCCTGGCCTTCCTACTTCTCCCTCCACTTGTAGCTCTACTGTGTATTCGAAGCTTAAAACCACATGGTCACTGGCCCCAAGGGGTCTTTCATATGTGATGTCCTCGATATCTGCACTACTCAAGGTGAATACTAAGTCCAGCCTTGCTGGTTCATCCTCTCCTCTCTCTCTTGTAGTGTCCCTTACGTGTTGGCACATGAAGTTTTCCAGTACCACCTCCATCATCATAGCCCTCCATGTATCTTGGCCCCCATGTGGGTCCAAGTTCTCCCAATCGATCTCCTTGTGGTTAAAGTCACCCATGATCAGGAGCTTTGCCCTGCATGCATGAGCTCTTCTGGCCACTCTAGCCAGTGTGTCAACCATCGCTCTATTGCTCTCGTCGTACTCTTGCCTTGTCCTCCTGCTGTTCTGTGGTGGGTTATACATCACTGCTATTACCACCTTGGGACCTCCAGAGTGAAGTGTTCCCGCTATGTAATCACTTTCTTCTCCGCTGTCTCCTCTCTCCAGCTCATCAAAATTCCAGCGATTTTTGATCAGCAACGCCACTCCTCCACCCCCCCTGTTCCCTCTGTCTTTCCTCAGGATTTGGTATCCCGTTGGAAAGATGGCATCTGTTATCATACCTGTAAGCTTGGTTTCTGTGAGAGTTATGATGTCCGGTGATGCTTCTTTGACTCTTTCATGCCACTTCTCCCACTTATTTGTTATTCCATCAGCGTTTGTGTACCATACCTTCAGTTTCCTTTCCAACACTGTGGTTTGGGGGGCCTGTGAGGGTGAGAGACCTGGTGGCATACTGTGGGATTCTATAGCTCGGTGTTGGGTGGAGGCTGTGGGTATGGATTGTAGTGTGTGTTGGGATGGTGTGATGGGTTGTATGGTTCTGAGAATAGTTGTGTGTGTGCTTGCCCTTGCTGTTCTGTTCTGCTCTGATTGACCTCTGCTGGTTCCATCCTTGTCTCTTTTCCTAGCTCCTTTCGCTTTTTTGTCCTCTCCCTCAGCTGCTGTCGTTCTGATTTTGTTCTGTCTCTGTCTAGGAACACCCTCTTGTACTCTTCCGAATATTTCAATCGTGGTTTCTCTTGGAGGATCCTGTTCCGCACTGTTTCCGTCCTGAGAATCAGCTTGATTGGTCGGTTTCTCCCCTTCGAGTACCCCCCTATTCTCTGAAAATTTACAATCTCGTCCATCTCTTCACCTATTTCCGTGATGATTTTCTCAATCTCCTTTCTTTCTTCCTGCTGCCTTTCAGTGTGTGTCCTTTCCTCTCTCTCCTGAAGCCCATGGATAAACACTGATTTTGCCCTTTCTTCCTCCCATTGCCTCACCCTCTGTGACTCTGGATCCTGCCTGTATGTGGTCAGTTTCTCCCTTGATTTTTCCAGTGGCTCTTGATAGCCTGGTTGTGCCTCAGCATTCGACCTATCACCCTCTCCATCTGCAACCAGCTGTTCTTCCCTTTCACTCCTTGGTCCTCCTTGGCAGGCTGATATGACCTTAGCATAATTCATAATTCCTTCCTTCCTGTTCGGCCTCGCAGCTTCATATGCTGTGTCTTCTCTGGTCACTGCCCCTGTAACTCGCTTCAGCCTATTTATCTCAACTTCTAGGACCCTTATCTTGGCTACTGCAGTTTCGACTTGTGCCTCCCAATGTGTGTGTGTGTGTGTGTGTGTGTTTACCTGGAATTTACCTGGAGAGAGTTCCGGGGGTCAACGCCCCCGCGGCCCGGTCTGTGACCAGGCCTCCTGGTGGATCAGAGCCTGATCCACCAGGCTGTTGCTGCTGGCTGCACGCAAACCAACGTACGAGCCACAGCCCGGCTGATCAGGAACCGATTTTAGGTGCTTGTCCAGTGATAGCTTGAAGACTGCCAGGGGTCTGTTGGTAATCCCCTTTATGTATGCTGAGAGGCAGTTGAACAGTCTCGGGCCCCTGACACTTATTGTATGGTCTCTTAACGTGCTAGTGACACCCCTGCTTTTCATTGGGGGGATGTTGCATCGTCTGCCAAGTCTTTTGCTTTCGTAGTGAGTGATTTTCGTGTGCAAGTTCGGTACTAGTCCCTCTAGGATTTACCAGGTGTATATAATCATGTATCTCTCCCGCCTGCGTTCCAGGGAATACAGGTTTAGGAACCTCAAGCGCTCCCAGTAATTGAGGTGTTTTATCTCCGTTATGCGCGCCGTGAAGGTTCTCTGTACATTTTCTAGGTCAGCAATTTCACCTGCCTTGAAAGGTGCTGTTAGTGTGCAGCAATATTCCAGCCTAGATAGAACAAGTGACCTGAAGAGTGTCATCATGGGCTTGGCCTCCCTAGTTTTGAAGGTTCTCATTATCCATCCTGTCATTTTTCTAGCAGATGCGATTGATACAATGTTATGGTTCTTGAAGGTGAGATCCTCCGACATGATCGCTCCCAGGTCTTTGACCTAATTGTGCTCACCTAATTGTGCTCACCTAATTGTGGTTGCAGGGGTCGAGACTCAGCTCCTGGCCCCGCCTCTTCACTGATCGCTACTGAATCCTCTCTCTCTCTGCTTCCTGAGCTTTGTCATACCTCTTCTTAAAACTATGTATGGTTCCTGCCTCCACTACTTCACTTGCTAGGCTATTCCACTTGCTGACAACTCTATGACTGAAGAAATACTTCCTAACGTCCCTGTGATTCGTCTGAGTCTTCAGCTTCCAGTTGTGACCCCTTGTCCCTGTGTCCCCTCTCAGGAACATCCTATCTCTGTCCACCTTGTCTATTCCCCGCAGTATCTTGTATGTCGTTATCATGTCTCCCCTGACCCTTCTGTCCTCCAGTGTCGTCAGTCCGATTTCCCTTAACCTTTCCTCGTACGACATTCCCTTGAGCTCTGGGACTAGCCTTGTTGCAAACCTTTGTACTTTCTCTAACTTCTTGACGTGCTTGACCAGGTGTGGGTTCCAGACTGGTGCTGCATACTCCAGTATGGGCCTAACATACACAGTGTACAGTGTCTTGAACGATTCCTTATTAAGGTATCGGAACGCTATTCTCAGGTTTGCCAGGCGCCCGTATGCTGCAGCGGTTATATGGTTGATGTGTGCCTCCGGTGACGTGCTCGGTGTTATGGTCACCCCAAGGTCTTTCTCCCTGAGTGAGGTCTGTAGTCTTTGTCCACCTAGCCTATACTTCATGACTTTGCATTTGGCTGGATTGAATTCGAGAAGCCAGTTTCTGGACCACATGTCCAGCCTGTCCAGATCTCTTTGCAGTCCTGCCTCATCCTCGTCCGATTTAATTCTTCTCATCAACTTCACGTCATCTGCGAACAGGGACACTTCAGAGTCTATTCCTTCCATCATGTCGTTCACATATATCAAAAATAGCACTGGTCCTAGAACTGACCCCTGTGGGACCCCGCTCGTAACAGGCGCCCACTGTGATACCTCTTCACGTACCATGACTCGTTGCTGCCTCCCTGTCAGGTATTCCCTTATCCATTGCAGTGCCCTCCCTTTTACGTGCGCCTGATCCTACAGCTTCTGCACTAATCTCTTGTGGGGAACTGTGTCAAAGGCCTTCCTGTAGTCTAGGAAAACGCAATCTACCCACCCCTCTCTCTCGTGTCTTACTTCTGTTACCTTGTCATAAAACTCCAGGAGGTTTGTGATACAAGATTTGCCTTCCATGAACCCATGCTGGTTTTCATTTATAATCTTGTTCCTTTCCAGGTGTTCGACCACTCTCCTCCTGATAATCTTCTCAATGACTTTGCACACAATACATGTCAGAGACACAGGTCTGTAGTTTAGTGCCTCGTTTCTGTTTCCTTTCTTAAATATGGGGACTACATTAGCTGTCTTCCATTTCTCAGGTAGTTGCCCAGTTTCAAGGGATGTGTTGAAGATTGTGGTTAGAGGCACGCACAGCATCTCTGCTCCTTCTCTAAGGACCAATGGAGAGATGTTGTCCGGTCCCATCGCCTTTGAGGTGTCAAGGTCACTTAAGAGCTTCTTCACCTCCTCCTCAGTTGCTCGTATGTCATCCAACACTTGTTGGTATATTCCCTCTTGATGTTCCCTTCTGTGCTGTCTTCCCACAGCCCTTCCTGTCTCTACTGTAAAAACTTCCTTAAATCTCCTGTTCAGCTCCTCACATACCTCCTGATCATTTCTTGTGAGTTCTCCACCTTCTGTCCTTAATCTGATCACCTGGTCTTTGACTGTTGTCTTCCTCCTGATGTGGCTATACAACAGTTTCGGGTCAAGTCTTGATTCTCGATGCTATGTCATTTTCATACTGTCGCTGGGCCTCCCTCCTTACCTGTGCGTACTCATTCCTGGCTCTGCAACTGATCTCCCTATTTTCGTGTGTTCTCTGCCTTCTGTACTTTTTCCATTCTCTATTGCACTTTGTTTTTGCCTCCTTACACCGTCGGGTAAACCAGGGGCTCGTTCTGGCCTTCCCGTTGTTACTGTTGCCCTTGGGAATAAACCTTTCCACTGCCTTCTTGCATTTTGTTGTTACATATTCCATCATTTCATTTACTGGCTCTCCTGCCAGTTCTCTGTCCCACTGGACCTCCCGCAGGAAGTTCTTCAACCCTATGTAGTCCCCTCTTTTATAATCAGGCTTTTCCCATTCAACTCCTGTTATTCTCTCCACTTGCAGCTCTACTATGTATTCAAAGCACAGAACCACGTGGTCGCTAGCTCCTAGGGGACTCTCATATCTGAGCTGCCCAGGGTGAACACAAGGTCCAATCTTGCTGGTTCATCCTCCCCTCTCACTCTGGTAGTGTCCTTAACATGTTGGTGCATGAGGTTTCCCAGCACCACGTCCAACATCCTGGCTCTCCATGTTTCGGGACCCCCATGTGGCTCCAGGTTTTCCCAGTCAATCTCCCTGTGGTTGAAATCCCCCATAACCAGCAACTTTGCTCTGCTGGAGTGAGCTCTTCTTGCCACCTCAGCAAGTGTGTCCACCATTGCTCTGTTGCTCTCTTCATATTCCTCTCTTGGCCTCCTGCAGTTCTGTGGTGGATTATACATCACTGCAATGACCACTTTGTGTTCCCCAGACTGAAGTGTACCTGCTATGTAGTCTCTTTTTCCCGTCTCATCTATGCCTTCCATTTTCTCGAATTTCCATCTGTTTTTTACGAGGCAGACAACCCCACCTCCCCCTGCCCTTTTATCTTTCCTCATGATCTGGTATCCTGGTGGGAAGATTGCATCTGTTATTGTCTCCATGAGTTTTGTTTCTGTAACTGCTATAATGTCTGGGGACTTCTCATTGATTCTTTCTTGCCATTCCTCATGTTTATTCGTTAATCCATCTGCATTTGTGTACAACTTGTCGTGACGTCACTTCTTCAGGCCTACCGCTACCAATGTGGCAACAGCGCCTAAGACCCCCAACGGTTTGCGCTTTGAAATATTATGATTTCAGCTTTCCTCTCACTTTCTTTAACTAATAACTTTAATTATCACTCGTAGTATTGTTCACTGACGTTCCACTACCACTGATTACTGCTAGCTGTTATTGCACGCCTTACAACGCTAAGGATCTCGGAGGTTGTTATTCCCACGTCTTCCCCACCCCGTGTGTGTGTGTTTATGTGTATGTGTGTGTGTGTGTGTGTGTGTGTGTGTGTGTGTGTGTGTGTGTGTGTGTGTGTGTGTATGTGTGTGTGTGTGTATTTTTGTTAATCATCGTCTAAATTTTCTTTTTTCCTTGATGAGTTCATTCAGAAGTACAGAGTAATATATGCAGGGGTTTACGTAGTTATTCACTCTCGTCACTTTCGTTGAATCACTCACCCAAAATATTCCCAGCAAGTGGTGACTCTTCTGACGTGTGCGAGCCTCGACCTCCCCACAATGTGGAAGTTGCGCCCCCACAGTATGGGAGCTTCGCCACCACAGTGTGGGAGCTTCGCCCCCACAGCGTGGGAGCTTCGCCACCACAGTGTGGAAGCTTCGCCACCACAGTGTGGGAGCTTCGCCACCACAGTATGGGAGCCTGGGCCCCCATAGTGTTGGGGCCTCGCCCCCACAGTGTGGGGGCCTCGCCCCCCACATTCCATGCTCTCTGCCTTTCTCTATCTACACAAAAATAAAACTAATTTAAATGCAAATTCCATAAAGGTTTTAGGGATTTGTCTCCTTTTCCTCCTTCTCTTCCTCCTCCTCTTCCTCCTCCAATTTATTTTCTCCTCTCTCACTATAATTATCGTCATTATCATCCTAGGTATCACCATCCTCTTCCCCCTCTTCATATTTCTCTGTATTTGCTCCACTTTCATCTCTCATCCTCTCACCATAAAATTCACAATTAAATTCTCTGAAATTCACTATAATGTTTACCATTTTAGTGAACTTTGTGGTGAATTTCCTGAAGTTCCCCACAAAGTTTACCATAAACTGCACCATAAAGTTCACCATGAACTGCACCATAAACTTCATAAAGTTCACCATAATCTTCACTATAAACTTCACTACAAGTTCACCATTAACTTCACTACAGCCTCCAGAGTGTCAAGTTTATCTCGCTACTTCCGTCACATCAGTGGTAAACAATACCCAGATGTTGGGCATCACTTGGGTACTTGTATTTCCCAGGTAATCATGGTTGATCCGGTGAAGCGTAAGGTAGCTTTAATTCCTAATATTAATTAAAAGCATCATTCACTAGCATCAAGGGTTCTTGGAACAAGAGCCCTAAACCAACCCTTCACCAGCCCTAAACCAACCCTTCACCAGCCCTTCACCAACCCTTCACCAGCCCTTCACCAACCCTTCACCAGATTTTCAAGCCAAGAACCTGAACAGTCTTGATCAAGCAAGCTGCCAGTATGATTCACGAAATCATAATGACACGAATGCAAACGAACCCTCGAGTTTTGTGACTCTCTGATCCTGGGTTCTAACCCCAAAGATGTCAGTGCTCACAGCTTATTATTATAATATTCCTGAGGAAGCTTTAAACCCATAGGGGTCGAGGAGTGTTAATCCAACACAGAGATGGTTGCAATGGGACTTTTCATGGCTTCTATTCAATTATTATTATTATTATTATTATTATTATTATTATTATTATGATAGTACATAGTGTACAATACTTCCAGCTGTTGTAAGGAGCTAAAAGACTTGTTTTCTTAACAATTTTAATTCACAAGTCGTAATTTGGTTAGAAATTTTAATAAAAGAAGAAGCTGGTTGTACACGTCGAATATTTCTTGGACAATCGCATCGTTAAGCCGATACCAGCCAGTAATGTGGTGACCATGGTAGCATTGTAATGTGGTGACCATGGTAGCATTGTAATGTGGTGACCATGGTAGCATTGTAATGTGGTGACCATGGTACCATTGTAGTGACAGTATCTCAGTATTATAAAGGTGGGAGAGTGGAAGTGTATGTGAGAGTGTGAAAGGCAATGTGAGAGAGAGAGAGACGGACAGAGAGAGAGAGAGAGAGACAGAGAGAGAGAGAGAGAGAGAGAGAGAGAGAGAGAGAGAGAGAGAGAGAGAGAGAGAGAGAGAGAGAGAGAGAGAGAGAGAGAGAGAGAGAGACAGAGAGAGAGAGAGAGAGAGAGAGAGAGAGAGAGAGAGAGAGAGACAGAGACAGAGAGAGAGAGAGAGAGAGAGAGAGAGAGAGAGAGAGAGAGACAGACAGAATCATAAAAGACAAGTAAAGATAAAGGTTAATAAATATTACAATATTAATAATACCATGACGATCTGTTTGATATTCAAACTCCAGGCTTGCTGGAAATACGCTATTATGAGCTGGAATATTCCCTGGAATGCTGGAATATGGTATTCTGAGCTGGAATATTCCAGCTAAACTTACAATATTCCTTCAGGAGATACTACATGTAATTAAAAAATAATATATCTGATTCACAGCAGTTGAATGGATTTTAATAATGTTTAAAAATATTACTAAATACTGAACGTTTTGTGAGTGGTAATATTATCAGTGGTAATATTATCAGTGGTAATATTATCAGTGGTAATATTATCAGAGGAAATATTATCAGTGGTAATATTATCAGTGGTAATATTATCAGTGGTAATATTATCAGAGGAAATATTATCAGTGGTAATATTATCAGTGGTAATATTATCAGTGGTAATATTATCAGTGGAAATATTATCAGTGGAAATATTATCAGTGGTAATATTATCAGTGGTAATATTATCAGTGGTAATATTATCAGTGGAAATATTATCAGTGGAAATATTATCAGTAATGGTTATCGGAAATATTTCAGTGGAGGATTATCAGTGGTAATATTATCAGTGGTAATATTATCGAAATATTATCGGTGGAAATATTATCAGTGGTAAATATTATCAGTGGAAATATTATCATGGTAATATTATCTGGAAATATCAGTGGAAATATTATCAGTGGTAATATTATCAGTGGTAATATTATCAGTGGAAATATTATCAGTGGTAATATTATCAGTGGATTGTCGGTGGAAATATTATCAGTGGTATTATCGTGGTAATATTATCAGTGTAATATTATCATGGAAATATTATCGTGGAAATATTATCAGTGGAAATATTATCAGGTGGTAATATTATCAGTGGTAATATTATCAGTGGAAATATTATCAGAGGAAATATTATCAGTGGAAATATTATCGTGTGGTAATATTATCAGAAATATTATCGGAAATATTATCAAATGGAAACATTATCAGTGGAAATATTATCAGAGGAAATATTATCAAGTGATTATCAGAGGAAATATCGGAATATTATCATGGAAAATTATCGTGGAAATATTATCAGGAGGAAATATTATCAGTGGAAATATTATCAGGAGGAAATATTATCAGTGGAAATATTATCAGGTGGAAAGATTATCGGTGGTAATATTATCAGTGGAAATATTATCAATTGGAAATATTATCGGGGAAAATTATCGGTGGAAATTTATCAGGAGGAAACATTATCAGTGGAAATATTATCAGAGGAAATATTATCAGTGGTAATATTATCAGAGGAAATATCAGAGGAAATATTATCAGTGGAAATATTATCAGTGGAAATATTATCAGTGGAAATATTATCAGTGGAAATATTATCAGTGGTAATATTATCAGTGGAAATATTATCAGTGGTAATATTATCAGAGGAAATATTATCAGTGGTAATATTATCAGTGGTAATATTATCAGTGGTAATATTATCAGTGGTAATATTATCAGTGGTAATATTATCAGAGGAAATATTATCAGTGGTAATATTATCAGTGGTAATATTATCAGTGGTAATATTATCAGATAAAATATTATCGGTGGCAATATTATCAGTGGAAATATTATCAGTGGAAATATTATTAGTATATTATCAGTGGTAATATTATTAGTGCAAGTATTATCAGTGGCAATATTGTTAGTATATTATCAGTGGTAATATTATTAGTGCAAGTATTATCAGTGGTAATAATATTAGTGTATTATCAGTGGTAATATTATCAGTGGAAATCTTATCAGTGGTAATATTGTTAGTGGAAATATTAATTATTTGATTAGAATGCTTCAACTGTTACTACTTCGACTACTGCTGCTACTACTGTAACTATTACTGTTCCTACTGCAGCTGATATTGCGACTACCACTACCACTGTTAATATTACTACTAGTGGTAGTAGTAGTATTAACACTCACTACCACCACAACTACTTCACCTACAACTATCATTACTACTACCACAACTACTTCACCTACAACTATCACTACTACCACAACTACTTCACCTACAACTATCATTACTACTACCACAACTACTTCACCTACAACTATCACTACCACAACTACTTCACCTACAACTATCACTACTACCACAACTACTTCACCTACAACTATCATTACTACTACCACAACTACTTCACCTACAACTATCATTACTACTACCACAACTACTTCACCTACAACTATCACTACTATTTCTACCACCATCACTGCTATTATTGCTAATACTACTACTATTACTATCACTACTGCTATAATTACTGCTGCTAATAATAATATTGTTACCTTAATTATTTTTATTATGCTGATAATTAAGGTAACATTAAAAACGTTTGTTTTTTTATCTACGGTAAATGTTGTTAATTATTCCTAATTAAAACTTCAGTGGCAATTTCGAAGTCATTTTGAATATTCTGATATTACAGCGTGAGGGAGAGTGTGGGTGAGGGAGAGTGTGGGTGAGGGAGAGTGTGGGTGAGGGAGAGTGTGGGTGAGGGAGAGTGTGGGTGAGGGAGAGTGTGGGTGAGGGAGAGTGTGGGTGAGGGAGAGTGTGGGTGAGGGAGAGTGTGGATGAGGGAGAGTGTGGGTGAGGGAGAGTGTGGGTGAGGGAGAGTGTGGGTGAGGGAGAGTGTGGGTGAGGGAGAGTGTGTATGAGGGAGAGTGTGGGTGAGGGAGAGTTTGGGTGAGGGAGAGTGTGGGTGAGGGAGAGTGTGGGTGAGGGAGAGTGTGGGTGAGGGAGAGTGTGGGTGAGGGAGAGTGTGGGTGAGGGAGAGTGTGGGTGAGGGAGTGTGTGGGTGTGGGAGAGTGTGGGTGAGGGAGAGTTTGGGTGAGGGAGAGTGTGGGTGTGGGAGAGTGTGGGTGAGGGAGAGTGTGGGTGAGGGAGAGTGTGGGTGAGGGAGTGTGTGGGTGGGGGAGAGTGTGGGTGAGGGAGAGTTTGGGTGAGGGAGAGTGTGGGTGTGGGAGAGTGTGGGTGAGGGAGACTGTGGGTGAGGGAGAGTGTGGGTGTGGGAGAGTTTGGGTGAGGGAGAGTGTGGGAGAGGGAGAGTGTGGGTGAGGGAGAGTGTGGGTGAGGGAGAGTGTGGGTGAGGGAGAGTGTGGGTGAGGGAGAGTGTGGGTGAGGGAGAATGTGGGTGAGAGTGTGGGTGAGGGGGAGTCTGGGTGAGGGAGAGTGTGGGTGTGGGCTGCAGAGTGTGGGTGTGGGAGAGTGTGGGTGTGGGAGAGTGTGGGTGAGGGAGAGTGTGGGTGAGGGAGAGTGTGGGTGAGGGAGAGTGTGGGTGAGGGAGAGTGTGGGTGTGGGAGAGTGTGGGTGAGGGAGAGTGTGGGTGTGGGAGAGTGTGGGTGAGGGAGAGTGTGGGTGAGGGAGAGTGTGGGTGAGGGAGAGTGTGGGTGAGGGAGAGTGGGGGTGTGGGAGAGGGGTGTATAAGGCAGAGTGTGGGTGTGGGCGAGGGTGTATAAGGCAGAGTGTGGGTGTGGGCGAGGGTGTATAAGGCAGAGTGTGGGTGTGGGCGAGTGTGTATGAGGGAGAGTGTGGGTGAGGGAGAGTGTGGGTGAGGGAGAGTGTGGGTGAGGGAGAGTGTGGGTGAGGGAAAGTGTGGGTGAGGGAGAGTGTGGGTGTGGGAGAGTGTGGGTGAGGGAGAGTGTGGGTGAGGGAGAGTGTGGGTGTGGGAGAGTGTGGGTGAGGGAGAGTGTGGGTGAGGGAGAGTGTGGGTGAGGGAGAGTGTGGGTGAGGGAGAGTGTGGGTGTGGGAGAATGTGGGTGAGGGAGAGTGTGGGTGAGGGAGAGTGTGGGTGAGGGAGAGTGTGGGTGAGGGAGAGTGTGGGTGTGGGAGAGTGTGGGTGAGGGAGAGTGTGGGTGAGGGAGAGTGTGGGTGTGGGAGAGTTTGGGTGAGGGAGAGTGTGGGCGAGGGAGAGTGTGGGTGAGGGAGAGTGTGGGTGAGGGAGAGTGTGGGTGAGGGAGAATGTGGGTGAGGGAGAGTGTGGGTGAGGGAGAGTGTGGGTGAGGGAGAGTGTGGGTGTGGGAGAGTGTGGGTGAGGGAGAGTGTGGGTGTGGGAGAGTGTGGGTGTGGGAGAGTGGGTGAGGGAGAGTGTGGGTGAGGGAGAGTGTGGGTGAGGGAGAGTGTGGGTGAGAGAGAGTGTGGGTGAGGGAGAGTGTGGGTGAGGGAGAGTGTGGGTGTTGGAGAGTGTGTGAGGGAGAGTGTGGGTGAGGGAGAGTGTGGGTGAGGGAGAGTGTGGGTGAGGGAGAGTGTGGGTGTGGGAGAGTGTGGGTGAGGGAGAGTGTGGGTGAGGGAGAGTGTGGGTGAGGGAGAGTGTGGGTGAGGGAGAGTGTGGGTGTGGGAGAGTGTGGGTGAGGGAGAGTGTGGGTGAGGGAGAGTGTGGGTGTGGGAGAGTGTGGGTGTGGGAGAGTGTGGGTGAGGGAGAGTGTGGGTGAGGGAGAGTGTGGGTGAGGGAGAGTGTGGGTGTGGGAGAGTGTGGGTGTGGGAGAGTGTGGGTGAGGGAGAGTGTGGGTGAGGGAGAGTGTGGGTGTGGGAGAGTGTGGGTGAGGGAGAGTGTGGGTGAGGGAGAGTGTCTGTGTGGGAGAGTGTGGGTGAGGGAGAGTGTGGGTGTGGGAGAGTGTGGGTGTGGGAGAGTGTGGGTGAGGGAGAGTGTGGGTGAGGGAGAGTGTGGGTGAGGGAGAGTGTGGGTGAGGGAGAGTGTGGGTGTGGGAGAGTGTGGGTGTGGGAGAGTGTGGGTGATTGAGAGTGTGGGTGAGGGAGAGTGTGGGTGTGGGAGAGTGTGGGTGTGGGAGAGTGTGGGTGAGGGAGAGTGTGGGTGAGGGAGAGTGTGGGTGTGGGAGAGTGTGGGTGAGGGAGAGTGTGGGTGAGGGAGAGTGTGGGTGAGGGAGAGTGTGGGTGAGGGAGAGTGTGGGTGAGGGAGAGTGTGGGTGTGGGAGAGTGTGGGTGTGGGAGAGTGTGGGGGAGGGAGAGTGTGGGTGAGGGAGAGTGTGGGTGAGGAGAGTGTGGGTGTGGGAGAGTGTGGGAGTGTGGGTGAGGGAGAGTGTGGGTGAGGGAGAGTGTGGGTGTGGGAGAGTGTAGGTGTGGGAGAGTGTGGGTGAGGGAGAGTGTGGGTGAGGGAGAGTGTGGGTGAGGGAGAGTGTGGGTGAGGGAGAGTGTGGGTGAGGGAGAGTGTGGGTGTGGGAGAGTGTGGGTGAGGGAGAGTGTGGGTGAGGGAGAGTGTGGGTGTGGGAGAGTGTGGGTGAGGGAGTGTGGGTGAGGGAGAGTGTGGGTGAGGGAGAGTGTGGGTGAGGGAGAGTGTGGGTGAGGGAGAGTGTGGGTGAGGGAGAGTGTGGGTGTGGGAGAGTGTGGGTGAGGGAGAGTGTGGGTGTGGGAGAGTGTGGGTGAGGGAGAGTGTGGGTGTGGGCGAGTGTGGGTGAGGGAGAGTGTGGGTGTGGGAGAGTGTGGGTGTGGGTGAGTGTGGGTGTGGGAGAGTGTGGGTGAGGGAGAGTGTGGGTGAGGGAGAGTGTGGGTGTGGGAGAGTGTGGGTGAGGGAGAGTGTGGGTGAGGGAGAGTGTGGGTGAGGGAGAGTGTGGGTGAGGGAGAGTGTGGGTGTGGGAGAGTGTGGGTGAGGGAGAGTGTGGGTGAGGGAGAGTGTGGGTGAGGGAGAGTGTGGGTGTGGGAGAGTGTGGGTGAGGGAGAGTGTGGGTGAGGGAGAGTGTGGGTGAGGGAGAGTGTGGGTGAGGGAGAGTGTGGGTGAGGGAGAGTGTGGGTGAGGGAGAGTGTGGGTGAGGGAGAGTGTGGGTGAGGGAGAGTGTGGATGAGGGAGAGTGTGGGTGTGGGAGAGTGTGGGTGAGGGAGAGTGTGGGTGAGGGAGAGTGTGGGTGAGGGAGAGTGTGGGTGAGGGAGAGTGTGGGTGAGGGAGAGTGTGGGTGTGGGAGAGTGTGGGTGAGGGAGAGTGTGGGTGAGGGAGAGTGTGGGTGAGGGAGAGTGTGGGTGAGGGAGAGTGTGGGTGTGGGAGAGTGTGGGTGAGGGAGAGTGTGGGTGAGGGAGAGTGTGGGTGTGGGAGAGTGTGGGTGAGGGAGAGTGTGGGTGAGGGAGAGTGTGGGTGAGGGAGAGTGTGGATGAGGGAGAGTGTGGGTGAGGGAGAGTGTGGGTGTGGGAGAGTGTGGGTGAGGGAGAGTGTGGGTGAGGGAGAGTGTGGGTGAGGGAGAGTGTGGGTGAGGGAGAGTGTGGGTGTGGGAGAGTGTGGGTGAGGGAGAGTGTGGGTGAGGGAGAGTGTGGGTGTGGGAGAGTGTGGGTGAGGGAGAGTGTGGGTGAGGGAGAGTGTGGGTGAGGGAGAGTGTGGGTGAGGGAGAGTGTGGGTGAGGGAGAGTGTGGGTGAGGGAGAGTGTGGGTGAGTGAGAATGTGGGTGAGGGAGAGTGTGGGTGAGGGAGAGTGTGGGTGAGGGAGAGTGTGGGTGAGGGAGAGTGTGGGAGAGGGAGAGTGTGGGTGAGGGAGAGTGTGTGTGAGGGAGAATGTGGGTGAGGGAGAGTGTGGGTGAGGGAGAGTGTGGGTGAGGGAGAGTGTGGGTGTGGGAGAGTGTGGGTGAGGGAGAGTGTGGGTGAGGGAGAGTGTGGGTGTGGGAGAGTGTGGGTGTGGGAGAGTGTGGGTGAGGGAGAGTGTGGGTGAGGGAGAGTGTGGGTGAGGGAGAGTGTGGGTGAGGGAGAGTGTGGGTGAGGGAGAGTGTGGGTGAGGGAGAGTGTGGGTGAGGGAGAGTGTGGGTGAGGGAGAGTGTGGGTGAGGGAGAGTGTGGGTGTGGGAGAGTGTGGGTGAGGGAGAGTGTGGGTGTGGGAGAGTGTGGGTGAGGGAGAGTGTGGGTGAGGGAGAGTGTGGGTGAGGGAGAGTGTGGGTGAGGGAGAGTGTGGGTGAGGGAGAGTGTGGGTGTGGGAGAGTGTGGGTGAGGGAGAGTGTGGGTGTGGGAGAGTGTGGGTGAGGGAGAGTGTGGGTGAGGGAGAGTGTGGTTGTGGGAGAGTGTGGGTGAGGGAGAGTGTGGGTGTGGGAGAGTGTGGGTGAGGGAGAGTGTGGTTGTGGGAGAGTGTGGGTGAGGGAGAGTGTGGGTGAGGGAGAGTGTGGATGTTCTGTACAAAACACAAATCTCACATCATTAAAAAAAGAAAACTTCATTATTTCTTTGAAATTAGTATCGATATTTATTTCAACGGTTGCAATGTTCATAGCAACATTTGCTATGCAAGAACTGTATAAACACTTGCAGGAATAATTATTATTATCGTTCGCACCAAATCTGCTTCCTTCGTAACAGATTTAGAACGAGAATCTGAATCTGCTGGTATGAGACTGGCAGATCTCACCACCATCAACCACTACCACCATCAACCACTACCACCATCAACCACTACCACCATCAACCACTACCATCATAGTTCATAGCAACTAATCAAACTCCACCAACACCATCACTATTCTCTATAACATCCCACATCACTCACCACCACCACCACCTCCACCTACCACAACCAACACCACTATCACTACAACCAACCACCACAATCAACGCTACCACTACCGCCACTAACCACCACAACCAGCACTACCATCACCACAACTACCACTTTACTTCCCATCAACAGATGGCTCTGTCTATCTTGCTTCTCTAACTATGCTTCAGCCAGGGCACTGTTTTGTTTAGTGTGTGTCTTCGTTGGAGTGAGTTCTGCTATAAACAACAGCCTGATTAACCTGGCAATCAACCAGGAGAGCTGGTCTGGGACCGGGTTGCTGGGGGAGGAAGGGGAGGGTTGGTGATCCACGCACTCGACAACAGGTAGATAACGAGTCATTCTGTGTTCAATTAGTTATATTGTGCATAACTCACAACACTCATTCTTTTAATACTCTTAATTTACTAAAAATGAGAACGAATATTTTTTTTTGTAGGCACTGGTCTCAGACCGGGCCGCGGGGGCGTTGACCCCCGGAACTCTCTCCAGGTAAACTCCAGGTAAACTGGAGAGGTTAGTAACCCAACATAACTCATGAAACCTTGTTTCCCATGGCTCAGTAGGTCCTTCCACAGGATGCGAGCCACATCGAATACTTTTATCTCTAAATTAAGAATTAAATTAAACTCTCTGTGTTTATATAGTTAGAGACACACACAGAGACGTCTCTCGTCTCTCGACTCTCACGGGGACTGAACTTTGGTGTTGTGTGTGAGCCGGAAACACTGCCGCTGAACAACGAGTCTGATCACTGTTTGACCCATTCGAGTTTACAGGATATTTTTTTTTTTTTAATATCAAAATAATACTTGTCTCCTCAAGCTGTGATCAGACAAGTATAGGTCGTTGAAAGAGGCTCGTATAAAGATATATATATACCAGGAAGTGTTTATCTCTGGGTATATATATACCTAGTGACGTACTACTCGCCAGTTTGTGCTCGCCTATTTGTACTCGCCTATTTGTACTCGCCTATTTGTACTCGCCAATTTGTACTCGCCAATTTGTACTCGCCAATTTGTACTCGCCTATTTGTGCTCGCCTATTTGTGCTCGCCTATTTGTACTCGCCAATTTGTACTCGCCTATTTGTACTCGCCTATTTGTACTCGCCTATTTGTACTCGCCTATTTGTACTCGCCTATTTGTACTCGCCTATTTGTACTCGCCTATTTGTACTCGCCTGCTTGTACTCGCCTATTTGTGTATCGGTGTATAGGGACAGTTAAAAGTTTCCCTTTATATGGGCAAGTGTTTCCCTGGAGTGTTAGCGCCCAGGTCACTTGCTGCCTTAATGACCCTAGTGCAGTTGATAGTCTTTAAACCTAAACCCTACGGATTTAGTTTTTCTCTCTCTGTAATATCGAGTTTAGCCCTTATTTTATATTGTTACTGTATATAAATTAATGCTAAGAAGTTAACTAACATAAAAGGAACAGATTGTTAAAATTAATTAATTTTTTTTTGTGCAGGGAAGCACTTAATTCTTCCAGTTCATACATCATCTGGTTGTGCGTTAATAACATATATTATGAAATATGTAGCATTCACAGAGACGTTTCCTCCGCTAGGGACTAGTATCAGTCTTGATATATATATATATATATATATGTATATATATATATATATATATATATATATATATGTATATATGTGTGTGTGTGTCGTGTCGTGTCGAATAGGTAAAACGGGTCAATTAGTAAGAACTAATTTAAAATTAGGTCCTTTCTAAAATTTTCTCTTGTACGCTTAAAGATATATATTTTTTTTTAATTTGCGTTATTGTATAGATTAATAATTTTGTACCAAAAGAGCCTTAGAAAACTTACCTAACCTTATTATAACAAGCGCACTTTAATTTAGCCTAATCCAAATAAATATATTTTAGATAAGTTTGCAATAATTAATAATACATAAACATAATGAAATATATTTTTTCTTTAGGTTCAGAATGATTTTTTCAAAATTATAGCACACAAATTTTCGCTTGCCTTATTGGCTTGCCGAATAAGGCAAGCGTGTATATTTTACCAGGATATTTGAAATGGAACTTAATTAGGTTTGATCCGAGGAAGGAGAGAATTCCCTTTACCTACAATCCCAACTTGTGTGTATCTCTGTATTTACACAATGTGTGTGTGTGTACATCGAAGGTGTGTATCTCCGTGTATATACGTAGTCTTAATGACCCTCTTGTTATTGATAAGACTTTAAACCCAATTAATTTAACTAACCACCCTGGCTTGGTAAAATCGTAGCTTTTGTTGCGGCCGTAAACTGTCGTAAATACCAACATATATACAGCATACAGTGATGGGCAGAGACATCTATTGACGAGAAGTGGTACCTCCCTAACAAGATTTATCTTTTAGCAACATTTAAATTCCTGTCTGAGTTGTTGTCCTACTTCACTTCGTTTCAAAGCCTTTATTTAAGGTCTACTAACACCATCCCTGGCATGTGACTCGCAACAATTGGCTAACACCCAGGTACCTACTTACGGCTAAGTGGAGAGAGACAAGAAATGTAAGGAAGAGTGCCCAGCCTGTCTACTCGTGTGGGGATGGAACGCTGCTTCCTCAGTCTTGAGCTGAAACCACCACCATCTGAACCACCATATCCCTTATACAACCACACCACTATCACCTGAACCACCACCACTACCATAATTAATCACCACTACAATAGACACCAACAACCACAATCAATCACCACCAATAGACCACCACCACCACTACCGCCACCAATTTCCACCAGCTCGTACAGCAACAGCAATTAATTTGGAGAGTCCAGAGGAAGACAGATCAGCTCTCCTGGCTACCTCCCTCACAGCATCCAAAATGAGTTTCAGCTGGTATCTTGTGTAGGGTTTTTGAGCCAAGGCATTGGAGCTGCTTTCCCCTTGGATCAAATCTACTTTTCTTCCATTCCCGCACCTCCTAATTTCCAAACTACGAATTCTCTGCATTATATTCACACCACACATTGCCTTCAGACATGACATCTCCACTGTATGACCCTACTGATTTAGAGATTCCTCATTTTCATTTTTACTCACCATTATACTGTACCTCAAAAATATCCTCAAAATAACACACACACACACACACACACACACACACACACACACACACACACACACACACACACACACACACACACGCGCGCGCGCGAGCGCGTGTAATATTGCACAGGCAACCAGAGTAGAAGGTATCGATTGAAAGGTTCTCATTGATTTCCCGTCACAATAGTTTCCTGGTACTCTCAAATGACTACCGATCTTTTCTGGCGTTCCAGTTCCGGGCTACCGTTATTGTAGCCTACTGACTGTTTTGTTGTAGTAACGGGATTACTGTTATTGTACATCCGGAACTATTGACGTCATAACTTCTGGATTATTCTTGGAGTAACAGGATTGTTGTTGTAGCAAGATTATTACTATTGTTGTAGCAATGTTATTACTACTATTGTAGCAATGGACCTACTACTGATGTAGCTCAGTACCTACTCTTGTAGCCCGGGACTTGTGCTATAT
This sequence comes from Cherax quadricarinatus, assembly GCF_038502225.1. NCBI lineage: Eukaryota > Metazoa > Arthropoda > Malacostraca > Decapoda > Parastacidae > Cherax > Cherax quadricarinatus. The sequence goes on from NC_091339.1 coordinate 29,142,007, forward strand.
ACCAGTGGGACTACTACTGTTACTAAAGGACTAAAGTTATTTCCCTTGATCTCTGTTGGAGGTGAGAGATTACAGTTGCTGTAGCAACGGGCCCAACACAGCTGCTGTGGCAATGGGCACAACGCAGCTGCTGTAGCAACGGGTCCAACACTGCTGTAGCAACGGGCCCAACACAGCTGCTGTAGCAACGGGCACAACGCAGCTGCTGTAGCAACGGGCCCAACACAGTTGAAGACAAACTTTTTCTCTCATAAAAGATGATCTTTCAAAACATTTCTGATGGTCTCACCCATGAGACTTCAAGATGGATAGGAGAGTGAGGGAGAGAGAGAGAAACGTATAAGATAGGGAGAGAGAGAGAGAGAGGAATGTAGGAATGAGTGTGAGTACATGGAAAGAGAAGGTAGATCCAGCTACTTAGATTGCCATGTGCTCCAACCCATCATTAACTTGTATGCTAAGTCATTATGGTGATCTTCGTGTCATCTACGAGGTTCATGATGGAGTGTCTGGTTCTCCTGGTAACTATGGCTCTCTCAGGGCACTATATAATTAAACAATTATAAATATGACATATTGTAGATAATTATATATACAAAAATTAAACGCTCTTTCATTAGACATGATGAATGTGAAATTATAGATCAGCTATATTAAGAATGTGCAATTAAACACGACTGACTTGTATATTACACATTTATGATAATCATAGTTGTCACATAATTTACTGTATGGAAATAAGTATGACTAAGTTAATTGTATGAAGATAAATAAGAATAACTTAGATGTCTCACAATTACCTATATGAAATTAATTCTTAGGTTATAGCTATTGGAAAAATAAAACAAGACTGACTTTTAATACGATCATAGAAATGTGTAAATAAACAAGACTATATTTATTTATTATCATAGCAATATGTAAATGAAGAAGACTGTGGATACAGAAATTTATGAATAAATAAAATTAACTATGATTTTTCATAAAATGTTTAGCAATAAAAATGATTAAAATGCCGACACATATTAAACAGGAAAACTTTGAGAAAATAAACAAGGAATGAACTTGAACAAGGAGTGAACATGATCAGGACGTGTCCCGAGGTCTGTAATGGACGCTGATTGGCTGCTGGAGCATTTTATTTAATTCTTTCAGGGACATGGTTTTATTTATGCTCTTAATTGCACATTTTCCTGTTATTTCTTTAGATTTTGTTCAATTATTTTGATTTTGTCAAATATTTCAATGTTATGCTAGTTATGCTAAAATGTTAAATATGCTAAAATTATTCGTGACTCAAAATTTCTGCTCAGTTTATGCTAAAAGCATAGTTATGTTAAATCTAGTAACGCTGACCTAGGATGGCTAGTGTTGACATAGATACTTCACTGTGCCCAAGTTTCTCAATATATGCTGCACAGGTGACTTGCTACATTAACTTTAGATTGGTGTTAGATTATGGTGGCTTTGGTGATAATGTGGCGAGGCGGTGTTAGATTATGGTGGCTTTGGTGATAATGTGGCGAGGCGGTGTTAGATTATGGTGGCTTTGGTGATAATGTGGCGAGGCGGTGTTAGATTATGGTGGCTTTGGTGGTAGTGTTGTGGCGAGGCTGGTATACGAAGAGTGAAAGGACGGGAACAGAGACGGAAAGTAGACGGAAGGAGACAGACACACGAAAGGAAATTGGCAAAAATGAATATAATATTGTCAATGAAAACTCAATCCCACAATTATTTTATGTCGCATTCAACTATGGCAATTAATCCTATTGATCCATTTAATAATATTACCACGGATCCGGATATCGAACTATGAACCTTAGAGGAAAAAAATTAGGTACCATACACTCCAACCAATGTTACCACGAAAGTTAGAGATTTCTGACGGGGATTTTACACTCGTTCGTCGTAATTTTAGTCAGCAATAATAACCTTTCAATCAAACAGTCAAAAGCGCTGGAAAATATATACATGTTTCATTGCAGTGTCGAAAATAGTTTAAATTTTAATCTTGCAGTCCAATATGGATATGTTCGGATATTGTGTAGTGATGCCCAGTGTAGTGATAGGATGTTGTGTAGTGATGCCCAGATATTGTGTAGTGAATGACTCTGTTGCAATTCCTGAAAGCTGGTGTTTAGATTCGCCAGAGAGCTTTCGCTGCAGAGGTTATTCGGTGATGCGTACCTCTGGAGATATGTTCTGCCCTATGTCCACTCTTAGGTCCGTCTCCTTGAGTGAGGTTTTCAGCCTCTGTCCCCAGAGTTTATGCACAGTTTTCGGGCTTCTTGCCCCTTCCACAAATTTAATAACCTTGCATTTGCTGGATTCAATTTGCAGCGTACGTTACCAATTTTGCAATTTTTGTTCTTGAAAATTGTTCACATTATCTTTTATTCCCATTAAGTTAGTTATTTATAAATAGTAATGTATCCGTCTCTTTTGCTCGGTATTCACATAAACCAGAGAAACAGTATTGGTCGCCATACCGATACTTGCGGATACCCGCTTGTTACTTTCCCCCAGATACCTGGAACAATCACTGATTCACCGTAGCACTTCATTTTCTGCCTCCTCGCACCCCAAGGTTGAGTTCCAATTTCTTGTGAGGCAAAGTATCAAATATGTTCTTGCAGTTCAAGAAAATTTAGTCCACACGTCGTTTACTCGCCGCCTCACATCTGTCACTCTGAGCCCATGCTGGTGATTATGGAAGCGCTTCCCTCTTACAAGGATATTAATGTGTTTTTCTCTTAGATCAAGGAATACGCTTTGATAATACGGCCATCAAAGCTTATTCCTTGGGTAGTAATGGTAATGCGTTGGGCGAATATTTTTGTTAGTGGGTTTGGGTTTGACAAGGCCCTGCCAGGTATGGGGCAGTAGGCCTGCTGCAGTGTTCCTCCTTATGTTCTTATCTCTTATTCTCCAGATGTTGTAACCTTCACGGATAGTGTGCTTTCCGAGGGATATACGATAATGGATTCATATTTTTTTCAGAACTAGCATCCATTGTGTTGGTTTTTCAACTATTTACAATTTTACCCATTTCTAAATATGTAATAACCACAGAGTAATGTCGAGTAATGCAATGTGTATGGTCAATATAGTTTTAATATATTTTTTAAAGTGCTTAAATCAGCCTTAGAACTGTGAGTATTGTACAGGTGCTCTCACCTAGTTGTAATATACTCTTAAAAGTACTCGTTTAGTTGTACTCTCAAGTTGCAGGCGTCAAGTGTGTGTACTCACCTGTACATGGTCTTGTGTGTGTACGTGTGTATCGTGTTTACGTGTGCGTTAAAAGCCTCGGCCACATCTTCTTGGAATAGCCTTTAACAGTGTCATTGAGTGCTAGGCAGTCAGACTCCTGAGAGGGGGGAGGGGAAGAGGAGGGGGGAGTGGAAGAGGAGGGGGGAAGATACCCCTTGCAATAAGAGCATTCCTTCTCTTTCATCCTTTCCCCCCCCCCTCTTATCCTTCTTTTTTTCTTCTGATCCTCTTCTTTTTTTTATTCTCAGCGTTTTCCTCTCTCTCTCTCTCTCTCTCTCTCTCTCTCTCTCTCGTCCACTTATTTCCTCTCATTTTTCTTCGCTCTTCCCTCCCTCTCTCCCTTCCTCCCTCAAATGGCTTCTCCCTCGACCATCTCGTTTTTATGTTCCTCAATACCCTTTGGCCTCTCTATATTTCTCACTTTTTTCTCCTTCCCTCCCATTCTGCCTCTCTCGCTATTCCTTCTGTTTCTCCACCTTTTCCCATTTTTTGTGTTCACTTTCCACTCTCTCTTCATCACTGCATCCCCTTCCTTTTTCTTCCTAATCCTTATTTTCTTCTTTTCTTCCCTTCTCTTCTTTCACTTATCTTTCCCTTCCTTCCTCTCTCTCTCTCTCTCTTTTTTTTTTTTTTTTTTTTTTTTTTTTTTTTTTTTTTTTTTTTTTTTTTTACACAGGGTTTGACAAGGTTAAGGATCCCTAGCTTTATTGACAGCTATTTACAGGTTAAGGATTCCTAACTTTATTGGCAAGCTAAGAGCTGTTACCTACATCAGCTCATTTGAAAGCATTTTTATTGTTATGAGACATACAAGTAGGGAACAGGATGAAGTTGGAGCCATCTGTGGGCCAGCATTTTCATTTGATCAACTGACGTTATCTCGTTGACATCATTATGCTGTACGAATGTGTTCCATACTCGAGTCATCCTGGGTATGTATGATCTCAGATGGAGTGATGTTCTGGAGAAGGGTACAGCCAGAGTGAAGTTGCTGCTTTCTGCCCGTCTTGTGGCATAAAAGCTTGTTTCGCGCTGTCCTCGAAGTGGATCCAAGTGTGGTATTTTGACAATATTGGCCTTGTACATAACAGTAAGGCCACCCACATCCCTCCTATGTTGAAGGCTCTGCTGAAATGACAGATCCATCCAGGATGGGTCCAGGCGAGAGATGAGACGTCTTGCTCTGTTCTCTACTCTGTCAAGCAGTCGCAGATGAGAGGGGGGACAGGCAAGCCAAGAAAGTGGAGCATACTCAAGGTGTGAGCGTACTTGTGCCTCGTACAGGATCTTGCAACCCCTACTGTCAAGCAGATGTGAGATACGGCGAAGTGCTGTAAGCTTCCTGGCTGCCTTGTTTGCAAGATTTACAACATGGTTCTTCATGGTTAGTTTGGAGTCAAATTTCACCCCAAGGATATCAGCTTCTTCTCCAGGTGCCAACATCGTCCCATTCATCCTTACTACTGCACCAGCATTACCATCATGGTGCCTAGAGACGATCATCATTTGCGTTTTCTCAGGTGCAAATGTTACTTGCCATCTATTTCCCCAAGCTGATATAGCTCTCAGCTGGTAATTGATGTAGCTTAGAGCAGCTGGCATTTCTTCTCTTGGATAAGTGAATGTCAGTGTACAGTCGTCTGCATATGCATGTGATTCTGGGATGAGATGAAGAAGGTCGTTGAAGTAGACATTCCATAACAGTGGACCCAGCACACTTCCTTGTGGAACGCTTGCCCCAATAGGATGTCTTGCTGATTCCGTTCCATTGAGGACTACACTTAGAGATCTACCATGAAGGTAATCACTGAGGAGACATAGCGTAGAGCCTGCAATTCCCAGTGCTTGAAGTTTTGCTAAGAGGCCCTGGTGCCACACCCGGTCGAAAGCGCCAGCAATGTCCAGTGCTACCACACAGCTGACTTTGGATTCATCCAGTGACTGGTGCCACTTAGTGGAGAGGTTTAACAACAGATCAGCAGCAGAGTAACCTTTCCTGAAGCCATATTGACGATCACAAAGTAGTGAGTGGTAGTCAAAGAAATCTGTCATTTGTCTTGAGATTATTGTCTCAAGGATCTTACCAGTGATTGACAGGAGTGACACTGGTCTGTAGTTGCTGATTTCTGCTCTGCTCTTCTTTTTGTGAACAGGGACTACATTTGCCTCTTTCCATGGAGAGGGCCATTTGCACTGTACTAGGCAGTGCTGAAAGATGCGAGTTAGAGGTGCTGCTAGCTGGTCTGCACATCTTCTCAACAATCTTGGGCTCAACTTGTCTGGGCCCACAGCCTTTTCTTGGTCAAGTGATTTAAGAAGGAAATGCACCTCCTCCTGCCTTATTGTCACCCCTGACAGTTTTGACACAGTTCTTGCAGCTAGCCAAGGAGGGTCCCTTGCTGGATCAGGAACTTGCATTTTGGTAGCAAAGTGTTCAGCAAAGAGGTCCGCTTTCTCTTGACTACTAGTAGAGGTGGTCCCATCCTGTCGATTTAGAGGTGGAATAAGTTCATCAGGCAGATAACCTTGTCTGTCCTTGACCAGGGACCACCAGGTTTTGGAGCCTACCCTACCTGATGCTAACTTTCTTTTAGTGTCCAACTCCCATTTAGCAATGGCCCACTTTTGAACATCACCCATATGCCTACAGGCTTGCATGTGCAAGTTCCTGTTATAGGTGGTAGGATGTCTCTTATACCTTCGCCATGCTTTGTACTTAGCAGTAGCAGCCTCTCTACAACGAAAGCCAAACCAAGGCTGATCTGTAGGCTTTGTCACATATTGCCGGTGAGGAATGTGTTCTTGTTGCAGATTAAGGATGTGTCCAGTGAAGGCTTTCACTTGGTTGTCAACATCCCCCTGGATAAGAGCATTCCAGTCGGTGGTGGCGAGCTCAGAGCAAAGTGCTGGCCAATTACCTCTTTCCCATAGCCAGGTTGTGCGTGTGGACTCCTCACCTCGTTCTGTTGGGATCTTAAGTGTGGTAAAAACAGCCTTGTGGTCAGACGATCCAACGTAGCCGAGGGGTTGACAAGTGACTATGCCTTCTGCCAGATCACTCACTACTGGGTCAAGGGAGGAGCCAGAGATATGAGTAGGGAAATCAACAAAGTTTCTCATGTCAAACACTGCAAGAAGGTCATCAAAGTCCCTCTGTATAAGGTGCTGGTTGAGGTCACCAACAATTATAATATGTTGACAGTTGTGTTGTAGCAGAAGGGAGTCAATATTTTCCATTAGGAAGTTGATAGGGTCTGCATGTTGCCACTGAGGTCTGTACATTGCACATGCTAGTACAGAGGTACTAGTGTTTATACAGAGCTTGAAGAACATCATTTCAAGATGTGTAGGGGTGGCAACCTCTATGTGCTGGGCATGAACACTTTTAGAGAAGCACACAGCAACACCACCTCCATGCCCTTGCCTGTCTCTTCTCATCCATGAGGTGTAGCCAGCAATTCTTGCAAAATTTTCTGGAGTCCTGTCATCCAAAAATGTTTCAACAACAGCTATCATGTCGGGACGTCGAGTGTTCACAAAGCTATGTGTGAGCTCTCCAACATTAGTAATGAAACCTCTAATGTTGGCCGACAGGATGCTGATAGACTGGCTCCTCATGATGAAGTGGTCAGCTTGAGGTGGTGGGTGTGTAGGGAATGTAAGGTGCCTGCCCTTGAGAGAGGTAGGGTACTGAGGCAGCTGCAGGGATGTAGGTCTGTGGTCTTGTATAAGGCCCAATCCCACCTGCTGGGCTGGGATAGGAGTAGCTAAGTGAGTGACGTGTGAGAGTGTTTACCAATTCAGAGATCCTGCTGGTTTGTTCTGAGAACAGGTCTCTAAACAGGTGGCCCTGTCTGTCAAGCTCCTTTTTCTTCCGACACTGGTCCTCCTTATGTCCTTTCTTGTAGCAGTAGTTACACCTGGTATCTCGCAGGCAGTTGTTGGCAGAGTGCCCCTTCCGGTGACAGCGAGAGCACAGCCTAGGTGCCTGGGAGGGTGGACTAGGATTTGTTGTACCTCCTGTGTTTCGCAGATTTGGCCTCGGATTCTGCCGCTGGAGCTGTGTTAGTGGAGGGTGAGACGGCTGTAGATGTCTTCCTCCACCACGTCCTCCTCCACGTCCTCTACCCCGCCCTCTACCAGTTCTGACAGATGTGTCCCTGCTGTTCGTACTTCGGCGCAGCAGGTGATCAGGTGCAGTGATAGTTCCCTGATCACTAACTGCACCGTTCTCTGGTGGAGAAACTCCTGGCTCAGAGCTTGCTGTCGAAGCACTACTACCAGATTCTAGAATAGTATCGGCAGGTGTGCTGACAGGTGTAGGATCAGAGATGGTATGTGCACTGTCAAGTAGACTGGCAGTGGCTGAAGCAGAGATGTCAGGTGTAGGAGAATTAACAGATCCAAGGCTTCCCACGTTGCTGGGAAGAGGATTTGTTCCCTCTGTGGTGGTCAGAGGAATTGTGTTAGAATTCCCAAAGGTAGTGTTTTGAACTCTCTCTCTCTCTCTCTCTCTCTCTCTCTCTCTCTCTCTCTTTTTTCTCTCTCCTTTGCACCTTTACCCATTTATATCTTAGTTCTGTTTCCTTCCTATTCTTCCTCTTATCCTTTATGCTATTCTTTCCATTCCGTCTTTCTTTCCTGCTCTTATTTCTCTAAGTTTTCACCTCTTCACCTTCACCTTCTGTCACTCTCACCTTCTACCACCCTCCTTCATCTTCTCTCCCCCTCCCTAACGGTCTATCACTGTCACCCCTCACCCTCCCTCACCCTCCCTCACCACCATTTTCATACGAGGCTACGAACTATCTAAAAGAGGAGAAAATTACCATCATAGAAACGAACGAGAGAGAGAGAGAGAGAGAGAGAGAGAGAGAGAGAGAGAGAGAGAGAGAGAGAGAGAGAGAAAGAGAGAGAAAGTAGCCTTTACAAGGATCTTTGATTCTTAGAGAGAAAATATATTGCAAGAGTAAGATTCAAAGATCCATGTAAAGGCTCCCTCTCCCTCTCTCTCCCTCTCTCTCCCTCTCTCTCCCTCTCCCTCTCTCTCCCTCTCTCTCCCTTTCCCTCTCTCTCCCTTTCCCTCTCTCTCCTTTTCCCTGTCTCTCCCTTACCCTGCCTCTCCCTTACCCTGCCTCTCCCTTACCCTCTCTCTCCCTTTCCCTGCTCTCCCCCTTTCCCTCTCTCCCCCTTTCCCTCTCTCCCCCTTTCCCTCTCTCTCCCTTTCCCTCTCCCTCTCTCTCCCTTTCCCTCTCCCTCTCTCTCCCTCTCCCTCTCCCTCTCTTTTTTTACACAGGGTTTGACAAGGTTAAGGATCCCTAGCTTTATTGACAGCTATTTACAGGTTAAGGATTCCTAACTTTATTGACAAGCTAAGAGCTGTTACCTATATCAGCTCATTTGAAAGCATTTTTATTGTTATGAGACATACAAGTAGGAAACAGGATGAAGTTGGAGCCATCTGTGGGCCAGCATTTTCATTTGATCAACTGGCTTTATCTCGTTGACATCATTATGCTGTACGAATGTGTTCCATACTCGAGTCATCCTGGGTATGTATGATCTCAGATGGAGTGATGTTCTGGAGAAGGGTACAGCCAGAGTGAAGTTGCTGCTTTCTGCCCGTCTTGTGGCATAAAAGCTTGTTTCACGCTGTCCTCGAAGTGGATCCAAGTGTGGTATTTTGACAATATTGGCCTTGTACATAACAGTAAGGCCACCCACATCCCTCCTATGTTGAAGGCTCTGCTGAAATGACAGGTCTATCCAGGATGGGTCCAGGCGAGAGATGAGACGTCTTGCTCTGTTCTCTACTCTGTCAAGCAGTCGCAGATGAGAGGGGATGCAGGCAAACCAAGAAAGTGGAGCATACTCAAGGTGCGAGCGTACTTGTGCCTCGTACAGGATCTTGCAACCCCTACTGTCAAGCAGATGGGAGATACGGCGAAGTGCTGTAAGCTTCCTGGCTGCCTTGTTTGCAAGATTTACAACATGGTTCTTCATGGTTAGTTTGGAGTCAAATTTCACCCCAAGGATATCAACTTCTTCTCCAGGTGCCAACATCCTCCCATTCATCCTTACTACTGCACCAGCATTACCATCATGGTGCCTAGAGACGATCATCATTTGCGTTTTCTCAGGTGCAAATGTTACTTGCCATCTATTTCCCCAAGCTGATATAGCTCTCAGCTGGTGATTGATGTAGCTTAGAGCAGCTGGCATTTCTTCTCTTGGATAAGTGAATGTCAGTGTACAGTCGTCTGCATATGCATGTGATTCTGGGATGAGATGAAGAAGGTCGTTGAAGTAGACATTCCATAACAATGGACCCAGCACGCTTCCTTGTGGAACACTTGCCCCAATAGGATGTCTTGCTGATTCCGTTCCATTGAGAACTACACTTAGAGATCTACCATGAAGGTAGTCACTGAGGAGACATAGCGTAGAGCCTGCAATTCCCAGTGCTTGAAGTTTTGCTAAGAGGCCCTGGTGCCACACCCGGTCGAAAGCGCCAGCAATGTCCAGTGCTACCACACAGCTGACTTTGGATTCATCAGGTGACTGGTGCCACTTAGTGGAGAGGTTTAACAACAGATCAGCAGCAGAGTAACCTTTCCTGAAGCCATATTGACGATCACAAAGTAGTGAGTGGTAGTCAAAAAACTCTGTCATATGTCTTGAGATTATTGTCTCAAGGATCTTACCAGTGATTGACAGGAGTGACACTGGTCTGTAGTTGCTGATTTCTGCTCTGCTCTTCTTTTTGTGAACAGGGACTACATTTGCCTCTTTCCATAGAGAGGGCCATTTACACTGTACTAGGCAGTGCTGAAAGATGCGAGTTAGAGGTGCTGCTAGCTGGTCTGCACATCTTCTCAACAATCTTGGGCTCAACTTGTCTGGGCCCACAGCCTTTTCTTGGTCAAGCGATTTAAGTAGGAAATGCACCTCCTCCTGCCTTATTGTCACCACTGACAGTTTTGACACAGTTCTTGCAGCTAGCCAAGGAGGTTCCCTTGCTGGATCAGGAACTTGCATTTTGGTAGCAAAGTGTTCAGCAAAGAGGTCCGCCTTCTCTTGACTACTAGTAGAGGTGGTCCCATCCTGTCGATTTAGAGGTGGAATAAGTTCATCAGGCAGATAACCTTGT
>NC_091339.1:29154932-29169932 GCF_038502225.1 Cherax quadricarinatus
ATATAATTTATCACTTATTTACACTTCAAACACAGGCCTGAAAGTTTGTCATGTTGACCCTCGGGTAAATTATTATTATTATAATCAAAAAAGAAGCGCTAAGCCACAAGGGACCCTCGGGTAAAGCTTCTGTGTCGAGTAGCGTCATTATGAGGTAGGTCAGTTCTTAATCCCCTTCCCCCCACTTCAATCGTAACATATATATATATATATATATATAAATTATTACTACTACTATGTGAGCGTTGGATGTGTTGAGAGGTGTTGTCATGGTGACAGCTGGAAGGTAAACATAGCTGTCACTTCAAGTCCTGGTCGCTGATGCTCTCCTGACGACCATCGCAGCTCCTGTGTGTGTGTGTATATATATATATATATATATATATATATATATATATATATATATATATATATATATATATATATATATATATATAATGCTTCTCGCATGCATACATTTTTTTCCACTTTTATTTTACACTGTGTGATGGAAAAGATGAACATACCGTGTGTATAATTGGGCTTACGCTCTGTTTGTTGTGTATGGAGGGAGGGATATACAGACAAAAAGAAAATGGACAAAGAGATAACAGATATAGGAATGAGAGAGAGAGAGAGAGAGAGAGAGAGAGAGAGAGAGAGAGAGAGAGAGAGAGAGAGAGAGAGAGAGAGAGAGTGCTCTGTAACTCGTGTATGGAGTAACTCCACTATTACAGGTTCTATTTCAAATTTGGCTCACCTTACAACAGGTTAATTGGCGTGGCCAGGTATGTGGTGCATCCTTCAAATGTTAAATTGGAGTCAGTCATTGGTGTGTGTGTGTGTGTGTGTGTGTGTCTGTCTGTCTGTCTGTCTGCGTGTAGGTGTATTCTAGTGTGTACGAGGCTCAAGATGGAGGTAAGTGTGTGTGAGTATACAAGTGTATCTGAGTGTGCCTGTGTAATCATCTGTTTGTAATGTCCTCATTGTAGCTACAGGTTAGTCATGTTCGTGGTGTCTTGCCTTTACTAAACTCTGTCACATTTTTGTTTTAAAATTTTCAGTTGTTGTAGAACTTTCATTTTTTAATTCACACCGCTGATCTATCTGTGTTTCCTCAGTTTACAACTGTAGCTTCTTGTTATACCTGGTAAGGGTACGAAAATATATTTTTTCTAATCTTTCATGCCCTTTTATAACCTCGTATATGGTTATCTATTTTGTTTACCTGGAGTTTACCTGGAGAGAGTTCCGGGGGTCAACGCCCCCGCGGCCCGGTCTGTGACCAGGCCTCCTGCTATCAGCCAGCATGGGCACCTCTAGTGCTATCAGCCAGCATGGGCACCTCTAGTGCTATCAGCCAGCATGGGCACCTCTAGTGCTATCAGCCAGCATGGGCATCTCTAGTGCTATCAGCCAGCATGGGCACCTCTAGTGCTATCAGCCAGCATGGGCACCTCTAGTGCTATCAGCCAGCATGGGCATCTCTAGTGCTATCAGCCAGCATGGGCATCAGCTCCTATCTAAATAGCAGCAGAGGCAAGACCTCAGCTGGCACTTTGTAAATTCAGTGCCTTAAAAAATTATTCATTATTATTACTATACAAGGATCACCATGTTACCAGCACACGAGGATCACCATGTTACCAGCACACGAGGATCACCATGTTACCAGCACACGAGGATCACCATGTTACCAGCACACGAGGATCACCATGTTACCAGCACAAGAGGATCACCATGTTACCAGCACACGAGGATCACCATGTTACCAGCACACGAGGATCACCATGTTACCAGCACAAGAGGATCACCATGTTACCAGCACAAGAGGATCACCATGTTACCAGCACACGAGGATCACCATGTTACCAGCACACGAGGATCACCATGTTACCAGCACACGAGGATCACCATGTTACCAGCACACGAGGACCACCATGTTACCAGCACACGAGGACCACCATGTTACCAGCACACGAGGACCACCATGTTACCAGCACACGAGGACCACCATGTTACCAGCACACAAGGATCACCATGTTACCAGCACACGAGGATCACCATGTTACCAGCACACGAGGATCACCATGTTACCAGCACAAGAGGATCACCATGTTACCAGCACAAGAGGATCACCATGTTACCAGCACAAGAGGATCACCATGTTACCAGCACAAGAGGATCACCATGTTACCAGCACAAGAGGATCACCATGTTACCAGCACAAGAGGATCACCATGTTACCAGCACACGAGGTTAAAGGATCGCAGTATATGCAACAAACAAGGTTGCAACGCTGTGCGTGACGTCAATTCTCTAATAATACCTAATGACTCTCGGTAGGAAATATGTAAATATATGGTAATTAGGTTCAGGGAGTCAGCCTCACACAGGATTTTCTTCCTCAGCGTAATCGATTCATATATGCCTTTGGAAGAGCACTAATGCTAATCAATTTTTATATAAATTTTATTTTATTGCTATTATTAGTGGCTGTATTCTTAGTAGTACCAGTTCCTAGTAACCAGTTACCAGTAACCAGTGTACCAGTAGATGACTCACTACCAACCGTCTGTGTGAATCATTGACTGTGTTCATATTGCTGCTGACCATAGCAGGATTTCAAACACCCGTCACCCGTAGGCACTTTGAGAGTCGGTCGAAGATAGGCAGCAGAGAGAGGCAGGTCGGCTGTTGGCGCTTCCCATACTTCCCGATATATATTATACGTACTACCAGCCTACGTGAGTATTTTTACCCATCCACGTATCGAAAACCCACTTGACAGTATAACCCTTGCGGTTTAGCGCCTCCTTTTGATTATTGTAATTATTATTAGTGTCCCTTCAAGGGGCTCCCTGATACTTGCGAAGGGCTTTTAATCCATATTTTCTAATATCGCAAATTACCTCACGGGAATTTTTTCCTTAGAAAAAAATTCTTGTTTTTATATCGTCATGAGCTCCTAGTGTCTACCATGCACTGTTTGTATCGTCATGAGCACCTAGTGTCTATCATGAACTCTGAATTACTTTCAGTAGCTTTTCATGAAGTCAGTGCTGAATTAGAAAGATCACAAACCAGATTTCTTGTGCAGTTCTTGTCAGCAGATGCTGAGTCCTGCTTTGGTGCTGCTCTCACTGACTCACTGCATGATGGAGTGACTGGGGGAGACGAGAGGAAGAGCAGGGCGAGGGAGAAACTGGAGGGAGAGCGCAGGGCGAGTGCAGGGAGTGAGAGAGAAGGGAAGATTGTTAATGGATGGGAGATGGGAGGCTGTGTGACACTGAGAAGTAATATATATATATATATATATATATATATATATATATATATATATATTGGACTATTACGTCTATTTTATTTAAAATCTATCACCTGAAGCATGAGCCAGTTGCCGTCTTCAAATGGTTTCTGCCACAACCATACATCTGCACCTTAACCTTTTTATGTGGCATGCAAAGGCGAGCTTCAGGCTTTAATGGTCATGCTGACGTAGCTAGCCATTCAGAGTTAGACTCACAAAATTGGATTTGGGATCAGCCGACAGCTTTACACTTCATGCCTCCCTGACCAAGATCAGGCTGGGTATAGAGTGGGTGTTGGTGATACTGCCAGTGAAGGAGGGAAGAAGGAAGGGTGAAGGAATGAGGTGGTAGGAGAGGAAGGGTGAAGAAACGAAAGGTAGTGAAGTGAGGGTGAAGAGAAAACGCAAATGATGATCGTCTCTAGGCACCATGATGGTAATGCTGGTGCAGTAGTAAGGATGAATGGGACGATGTTGGCACCTGGAGAAGAAGTTGATATCCTTGGGGTGAAATTTGACTCCAAACTAACCATGAAGAACCATGTTGTAAATCTTGCAAACAAGGCAGCCAGGAAGCTTACAGCACTTCGCCGTATCTCGCATCTGCTTGACAGTAGGGGTTGCAAGATCATGTACGAGGCACAAGTACGCTCACACCTTGAGTATGCTCCACTTTCTTGGTTTGCCTGCCCCCCCTCTCATCTGCGACTGCTTGACAGAGTAGAGAACAGAGCAAGACGTCTCATCTCTCGCCTGGACCCATCTTGGATAGATCTGTCATTTCAGCAGAGCCTTCAACATAGGAGGGATGTGGGTGGCCTTACTGTTATGTACAAGGCCAATATTGTCAAAATACCACACTTGGATCCACTTCGAGGACAGCGTGAAACAAGCTTTTATGCCACAAGACGGGCAGAAAGCAGCAACTTCACTCTGGCTGTACCCTTCTCCAGAACATCACTCCATCTGAGATCTTACATACCCAGGATGACTCGAGTATGGAACACATTCGTACAGCATAATGATGTCAACGAGATAACGTCAGTTGATCAAATGAAAATGCTGGCCCACAGATGGCTCCAACTTCATCCTGTTCCCTACTTGTATGTCTCATAACAATAAAAATGCTTTCAAATGAGCTGATGTAGGTAACAGCTCTTAGCTTGTCAATAAAGTTAGGAATCCTTAACCTGTAAATAGCTGTCAATAAAGCTAGGGATCCTTAACCTTGTCAAACCCTGTGTAAAAAAAAAAAAAAAAAAAAAAAAAAAAAAAAAAAAAAAAAAAAAAGGGAGATAGAGAGTAATAGTTCACTTGTTCGCTGACATTTAAGAATGATTTACTCTAAGAATGAATAAAAGTCAACACTGCATATATCCAAAGATTCCCTCCTTTTGCATGTATATATACATGCCCTTGAGAGATACCCATCTCTGGGTGTAATACCTTCTTTCCGGTGTATATACAATGAGAGATACTCGCCTCTGGGTGAATATGTACTAAGATATCCGCCTTTGAGTGTATGTACACAAAGATGGGCATCTTCAAGGGCCAAACATGAAAAATTTATTCTGTCAGATTTTTCTGTGGTATATTACCAGTGACCTGGAGAAAGATTCTGACTGGAGTTACGACGGTATGTGTCATAGCGTTGTAGCCGCTGCTGGTGCTGCCACTGAGGTAGCTGCTGCTGACTCTGCCATTGAGGTAGCCGCTGCTGACTCTGCCATTGAGGTAGCCGCTGCTGACGTTGGAGCTGACTCCACGACCTCTGGTGTGGATCACTTCCTGGATAAGGCTTGATTTACGACTATTTTTTCACCCTTTTATTTTATGGTTCTGTTTCTGTAACATTTGCCCCTTAGTTCCGGTAGCTGCGCCTTAGTTCCGGCAGCTGCGCCTTAGTTCCGGTAGCTGCGCCTTAGTTCCGGCAGCTGCGCCTTAGTTCCGGCAGCTGCGCCTTAGTTCCGGTAGCTGCGCCTTAGTTCCGGCAGCTGGGCCTTAGTTCCGGAAGCTGCGCCTTAGTTCCGGCAGCTGCGCCTTAGTTCCGGCAGCTGCGCCTTAGTTCCGGTAGCTGCGCCTTAGTTCCGGTAGCTGCGCCTTAGTTCCGGCAGCTGCGCCTTAGTTCCGGTAGCTGCGCCTTAGTTCCGGCAGCTGGGCCTTAGTTCCGGAAGCTGCGCCTTAGTTCCGGCAGCTGCGCCTTAGTTCCGGTAGCTGGGCCTTAGTTCCGGCAGCTGGGCCTTAGTTCCGGAAGCTGCGCCTTAGTTCCGGCAGCTGCGCCTTAGTTCCGGTAGCTGCGCCTTAGTTCCGGTAGCTGCGCCTTAGTTCCGGCAGCTGCGCCTTAGTTCCGGTAGCTGCGCCTTAGTTCCGGCAGCTGGGCCTTAGTTCCGGAAGCTGCGCCTTAGTTCCGGCAGCTGCGCCTTAGTTCCGGTAGCTGGGCCTTAGTTCCGGCAGCTGGGCCTTAGTTCCGGAAGCTGCGCCTTAGTTCCGGCAGCTGCGCCTTAGTTCCGGTAGCTGCGCCTTAGTTCCGGCAGCTGCGCCTTAGTTCCAGTAGCTGCGCCTTAGTTCCGGCAGCTGCGCCTTAGTTCCGGTAGCTGCGCCTTAGTTCCGGCAGCTGCGCCTTAGTTCCGGCAGCTGCGCCTTAGTTCTGGTAGCTGCGCCTTAGTTCCGGCAGCTGCGCCTTAGTTCCGGCAGCTGCGCCTTAGTTCCGGCAGCTGCGCCTTAGTTCCGGCAGCTGCGCCTTAGTTCCGGCAGCTGCGCCTTAGTTCCGGTAGCTGCGCCTTAGTTCCGGCAGCTGCGCCTTAGTTCCGGTAGCTGCGCCTTAGTTCCGGTAGCTGCGCCTTAGTTCCGGTAGCTGCGCCTTAGTTCCGGTAGCTGCGCCTTAGTTCCGGTAGCTGCGCCTTAGTTCCGGTAGCGCAGTGTAAATTGTATTAACAGATTTTATACGTACAAGTAGTTTTAGTTTTAAAAATTTTACTTTGGGTGTTCTTACATAAGTTTAAACCATACCCCCGGCCGGGATTGAACCCGCGGTCATAGAGTCTCAAAACTCCAGCCCGTCGCGCTAGCCACTAGACCAGCTAGCCACAATAAGATTCATCCAACTAGGTATATTTCTACACCATAGGAAAGTTAGCACAGGCACCTCTGTGACCACAAATGCAAGTTTTTACAGACGAATCTCCAGCTAGCGTGGCCGTGACGAACTCTAGCTCAAGTCCCTTCACTGCCGTCAACATGACTTAAGAAATCGTAATGACACGATTGCAAATAAACCATACCCGCAATCGTGTCATTACGATTTCTTAAGTCATCTTACATAAGTTTGTTCACTGAATCGCCAAGAGTCAAAGAGTAATCTCACGAGTCGGAGAGCTCTTTAAACCTCACTTCATTCTCCCCTTAACGTCTGAGTGTGCCGGCCAGATATCCAAGACTGAGGGACTGATCACCTTGTATTTACCCCTCTACTACTACTACTACTACTACTACTACTACTACTACTACTACTATTACTACTATTACTACTACTACTACTACTACCGTCTCCTCTGTATGGGACCGAAGAAGCATTCTGAGATACCCAACGCTTGCACATGTCTTACCTACTTGCCGGTATTGTATATACCATTAAAGGGCCAAGCGGAGATGTAACCTTCACTCTTGTTTACACTGCGGCTTGGCCTTTGATGTCAGAGTTCACTAATCCTCTCACGTTCGGCTGATTGGCTAATGCATACCATCGGCATTTGATTGGTTTCGCTGACTGAAAACAGATTCGGTGACTGGCTGTTATGGTTTCTCTAACACAGGCGAATCACTGATTGGATAATACTTACCGTTCGGTTCTTGATTAGTTCTCTTACTGATTAACCAATACATTTTATCGTCGATTGTTGGGTTCCTTGCCAGAAATATTCCAATCAGATTTTAATACTGATTTCTATACAGAATTTATTTGTAGTTACAAGTTAGTACCCACAAGCTGGTACCCACGACCTAGACCCAGAAGTTAATACCCACAAGCTGATACCCACGATCTAGAACCCAGAACCCAGTACCCATTACCCACAAGCAAGTACCAATAGGCTAATACCCACAGTCTAGCACTCATGATCTAGTACCCAGAAGCAAGTACCATGTACCTAGTACCCACAAGCCAGTGCCCACAAGCTGGTATCATAAACTTAGGTTGTAGGTACTAGTTCCTAGGTACTTACATGCAACCAAATACAACTTTACATAATACCAACTATTACTTCTGAGAATGTTTACAGCTTTGTAATTTATATCTACGGAACGGAGTCATCAAATGTTATGGGTGAATTATGTTTAATAAGTCAGGAAGAGCCAGATATCAAAATTATAAACAATATGTATATCTAGAGCACTTTTGTTTCAGTTAAATCATAGAGTGAGTGAGCTAGCAAGATTACTGATGGCAACCTTCCCTGGCTGCACCAGATTGCCTACAGATGTGACCACAGATGAGATTAAGCATTTCAACATTTGTAGTTATTATGGTTATCTGGAGTGATGGTGGTGGTAGCAGTGGTAGTCGTGATGGTAGTGATGATGGTAGTGGTTGGGATGGTGGGTTGACTGATTATTTATGAACTTCTGAAAAGATCTTAAACACTGTGACGTTGTGGAAGGAAATATCAAGATGGGCGAGGGTGACAAGCGGTGTCCCTCATGGATTAGTACAAGATTTTATGCATTCGTTGGATTTCTTATTACGCACAGCACTTACGACAGAGAATTTCTAATACCATTATAATAATAATATATCTTTTTTCTACAAGTACTTATACAAGGTATACAGACCATAGCTGACATCAATGACTATATAGAAAACCGCTTGTTATGCAGAGCATTTCGGGCAAATTTAGGTCAGTTTTGTCCCAGGATGCGACCCACACCAGTCCACTAACACCCAGGTACCCATTTTACTGATGGGGAACATAGACAACTGGTGTAAGGAAACACGTCTAATGTTTCTACCGTCGCCGTGTTAAGCGAGAGCTTAGCCACCAGACCACTACGTAAGTAACATGTCAGAGGACACAATCCAGCAGCATGTTGGTTGACGACTGCCCAGTCAAGAACCAAAACAAAGCATAATCTTTACCTTCGTCAGTTGCTTCTATACTTCTTTCCCTTATTCCTCTCTCCCAGTCTTTTTTTTCAGAACTTTGTTTTCTTAATGAATTACTGATCTACCCTTGCTCCTCTTTTCTCGGAATCTTTCTTCATCTCTCTTGTCTTCTTCCTTAATTATCCCCACCTCTCTCTCTCTCTCTCTCTCTCTCTCTCTCTCTCTCTCTCTCTCTCTCTCTCTCTCTCTCTCTCTCTCTCTTCCAATTACGGAAAAGATCCTCTTTCTCTTGAAGACAAAGGAGCACCTACACAGACAAACTATTACATATTCATAACAAGAGCGCACCTGAGCCCTCGCCTCCTGTGCTTAATTAAGGAGAGGATTATGAGAATATAAACAGGTGTGTACACACAGGTGTTGCCAACATATGTCGGCTAATGTACACGGCTCTGGATAATTATCATGGCATTGTTCGTATATGCATTTTTGGCGAGGAAGATCTGCACGTACTGCCTGAGCACGAGACCAACTTTTGTCCTTTCAGAATACATATACGTAATATATATATATATATATATATATATATATATATATATATATATATATATATATATATATATATATATATATATATATATATATATAATTACATGTATGTAAACACTGACCGTCTCCCACCGAAGCAGGGTGACCCGAAAAAGAGAAAACACATTCACCGTGACTCATTCAACCACTTCTTTGCTAGAGGTGTACATACATCACATTTCAGGTGTGAGCTACAGCGTCCCCACCCCTCCTTCAGAGTACAAGCGTTGTTCTTCTCACCCCCAGAACTAAAGTTTGCTAACCGGTTTCCCTCAGTCCCTTCATAAATGTTATCTTGCTCGTACTCCAACAGCACTTCGTTATTAAAATCACTTGTCTCCCCTCACTCATATCTAACACTATCACACAATCCTTCCCGATGTCCAAGTCCTCAAATTTTGCTTGAGCTCCTCTCTCCAACCTTACCGCCTTCTTTTCACCTTGGATATGTACGCCTATTCATCCTATTTTGTTACATCGTCTCTAAGTGTTGAAGCCAGTTTAACACCCCTTCCTCCTCCTCAATCCTTTGAATAATACTTCGGTAATCCCTTTCATCTTTTTCAAATCTCCATGCTCGGAATTCTCTGCATAATATTCACACATATTTTAAACTCAAACACGATATCTTCATTGCCTCCAGCCTCACCGTAACGTTTAAAACTCGTGATTCACACACTCATAACAGGATCGGTACCTCTGTGCTTTGCTACATTCCCGTTTTTATGAAAGAAAAATGGACTTGTTATCCTAACGTGCAGGAGTCCACATCAAACAACGAGCTTTGAACTTCAGGCAAGGCCTGATAAAGGTATTCTTGCCTCCTCTACCCCTCAAGGAAGGTTCCTTGATGTTGGTGAGGGGCTCTTGATTTAGGGAATTGGAAGAATTAAGCCTGAATGAGGCGCTGTATAATCCTCCGGGTTTAGCGCTTCTTGATTATAATAATAATAATTGCCTCCTCTATTAACATATTGTACCAGCAAACTTGTCCAGACTCGTGAAATGTGGCGTCATCTGAAGATAAAACTCTCTCTAGGTATTTGATAGCCTCATCACTTGCATCCAGTATGGAACATGCAGCTCATAGCGTTGAGGTTGATCATTCGGTTGTTAGGCACTCATTAATTGCACTTCACATGGGTGATATTGTAATCTTTGTTGTACGATTTTTTTACACTGTTAATTACGGTAAACGCAGTTCAGGCAGAGCACAAGAGATATTTCCCGGGAGAGCACTGGAATGCCTGGTGGATGGTACCAAGAGTGTTCCAGGACACACATGACGGTCCACCCCGAGGTCTGCCTGATACACTTCCTGTGTCAGTCACTGGTGGCATCACAACCTAATGCTTGGTTGGGATGGAGGATTTTCTCTTGTCACAGTTTTTAATTATGTAAACCACAGGACTAGCGTGTCTTTTTTTTCCTTATTAACTAGGCACTTCAGTTACAATCTGTAGACAACAAAAATGTTATTACGTCAGCAATCATACGCAGAAATCTGTATTTCAGAACTTTTACCATAGTGAAACACACACACAACGTGGTGTGTGATATAAATAATACACACACACACACACACATTATATATATATATATATATATATATATATTATATATATATATATATATATATATATATATATATATATATATAAAGACATCTCACATGTAGATGGAAATGAGACGATATTTGGACTCGCAGCTGCATCAGTGATGAGGACTTCAGCTGGAAGTTGGAATATACACTATCATTTCTATTACTGTTTTCCTGTCTACATGTGAGATATATATATATATATATATATATATATATATATATATATATATATATATATATTCATATATATATATATATATATATATATATATATATATATATATATATATATATATATATATACATATAATATGCTGAATATTTAAAACTGGTCAATTATCAAGAGCTAATTTAAAATTAAGTCTTCTAAAATTTTCTCTTATAAGTTTAAAGATTTTTTTCATTTACGTTAATGTAAAAAATAATTTTGTACCAAAAGAACCTTAGAAAACTTGTCTAACCTTATTACAACAAGTGAAATTTAATTTAGTCTAATCCAGCTAAATATATTGTAGAGAAGTTTTACAATAATTTAATAATAAACACAGTGAAATATATTTTTTTTCGTTAGGCTCAGAATGACTTTTGAAAAAATTTTTGCATACACAAATTTTCGCTTGTCTTATTCGGCAAGAAGAACGTTGCTATTTAAGCCAAAATCGCAAGTTTTACCTATTCGGCACAACGTACATATATGCAAGTCAGTATTCACTAAATCTTGAGTTCTGCTTATTACGTGAGCAAATTATGTTCGACCCTTCAAGAGTGCCATGCTGGGGGTGAAGGGCTCTTGATCCAGGGAATTAAAGCTGCCTACCACTTCCTTGGATTGAGCCTAATTACCTCCCATTCTCCAGGTGCCTCTCTGGGCACAAACTGACATGGTTCAACCCTATATGAGAAGGGGTTGTTGCCTGTACAAGACGGGGTTGTTGCCTGTACAAGACGGGGTTGTTGCCTGTACAAGACGGGGTTGTTGCCTGTACAAGACGGGGTTGTTGCATGTACTAGACGGGGTTGTTGCATGTACTAGACGGGGTTGTTGCATGTACTAGACGGGGTTGTTACCTGTACTAGACGGGGTTACCTGTACTAGACGGGGTTACCTGTACTAGACGGGGTTACCTGTACTAGACAGGGTTGTTGACTGTACTAGACGGGGTTGTTGACTGTACTAGACGGGGTTGTTGACTGTACTAGACGGGGTTGTTGACTGTACTAGACGGGGTTGTTGACTGTACTAGACGGGGTTACCTGTACTAGACGGGGTTGTTGACTGTACTAGACGGGGTTGTTGACTGTACTAGACGGGGTTGTTGACTGTACTAGACGGGGTTGTTGACTGTACTAGACGGGGTTGTTGACTGTACTAGACGGGGTTGTTGACTATACAAGGAGTTTTCTTATATTAAACTGGATTTCTTGTATTAGATGAGATTGCTTGCCGTAGATGGGGGATGTTGCCTGTTTGTATTAATCAGGATTGTAGCTTGCATTAGACGGGGTTGTTGCATGTATGAGACAGCACAGAAGCTTGTCTGAGACAGGCTTGAAGGCTGTCAGACTAGAAATGCTACACACTCAAACATACCAGAGATACAATGCTCCATTCAGGTTTCATGACGGGGAAACATGCGTGCATACATGAATATTTACCAAGAAAAATGACCTGAATCACCACGCTGAGAGTGAGCGCGAGAGTGAGCGCGAGAGTGAGCGCGAGAGTGAGCGCGAGAGTGAGCGCGAGAGTGAGCGCGAGAGTGAGCGCGAGAGTGAGCGCGAGAGCAAGATAGTAAATCACCTGTCGACTCTTAAGATGAGAGTCACATTACAAACTTACTCTCACAGGATACCATGTTGAGCTGAAATATTTTTTGTCATTTTTTTGAGATACAGTTTAAGGTTACCTTATGTGTCTTTCAAGGACTATAAGATAGCTTAATATAAATAAATTTAAACATTTGTGTTTGTACTATGCGTATTTGAGTTCTCCTCTTTGTGTACTCTTGCATAATGTCTGCGTATGTACTCCTGTTCGTGTACAAACGTACTCCAATCGAAGAACTCATAAATACATAGAGTACATAAACACAAATATTAGTAAGAGTATACAATTGTTTGATTATTTCTGTTTGTAGTCCTCTGTTTTATCATGTAGTTACAGCAATTCGAGGAACTTTAAATATTCACAACTCTGCTACAAGAAAAGTCATAAAATATTGAACGTAACAAACAACCTTGGAAGAGTGAACTACACAGTGAATTTAGGACGTACAAGATATAGCAGTAGATACGTCTCCTGCTGACCAACGACTGAGACACCTGGGCAACACTTGCGTATCTATTGTTGGGAAATGTTTATTCAGTAAATATAAGCAATTGTTGAACAAGTCTCATTCGTCTACTGGTCGCTTCTCTAAACACACACACACACACACACACACACACACACACACACACACACATATCGTGTGGGAGTTCGATACGTGGATTAGGGTAGAAATACTCACGTAGGCTGTTATTACTTATAATTGCTGTTATGTGGAGGGAGCCCGCAGCCGTTACCTATCTCCTTGGTTACACTCGTCAAACTGACTAGCCGGCTGGCCAGTACCCCGTAGTGGGTCTTTTGAAAATAGTGTCAGCTCAGCACAGACCGTGACTCAAGACGGTTGGTCGTTGAGTCAACGGACAGGTTACTGGTAACTGGTTACTGGTAACTGGTTACTACTACTGAGAGCTCGGCGACGCTAACGTATGTCGTCCCGACATACAACTAATACAAACTAGAGATGGCAGGTATACGGCTTGGGCTGATTCTATACAATGTCAAAGTACACAACATGAAACATTATAGATACATAAGTAGAACATTGGAATGAAAGCTTACGTAACTGAAACTGTAATGCAATACAAGGTATACTATAGTACAACTTAAAACTCAACAAATGAACAACGAACTCAACATTGAGATTACAAGTGATAAAAACAAAAATTTTGATCGATCGATCTGTATTCATGTGATCTACGGATTCTGAGGAAGGAATATATACAAAGAAAGAGTGTTTAACAGAAAGGCAGATTCGGTGCACGCAAATCTAGACTGTTAACTCTCAGAATGCGGAGAGAACACGAACACACAAAAAAAAAATTCTTGAATACTGATAAGTTGATACTGTAACTATTCATCTATACAGGTTATTTACATTTAACCCCAACTCTGCTAGGGTAAGATTGGCATATGCAGAATGGGTGTCATCTCTGGGAGGATCAAACTCTGTAGCATTGGCTAACTCATGCTGTATTTGAGGCAAATCTGAATTGGAAGTTACAAATGATACTTGAGGATTTCTCAATACCTGTCGTGTACGTAGGGAATAACGACATTCAGGTTGATCATCTGACTGAGTATCAGAGGAAGAGAGTACAGGATCAGGAGGATTGTCAGAGTCTGTCACATTAGTCTGGGTTGGAACATCATTATCATCACATACTAACTTCATATGATCCAAATGCGATTCTTTATACTGACCAGTACTAATCTCTCTAACCTTATACTTATTACCAGTGATATGTTCAACTACGCGATAAGGACCAACAAACTTTTGATCAAGCTTTGGCATTGCAGACGTTTTGTTAAAGTTAGTCAGCATAACTCTCGAACCTACTTTGATTTTGGATGGCTTTACTCGAGTATTTGCGACTCTTGTAAATTCAGCTGTTGATTTATGAAGTGTTTCACGGATTCTTCTAAAAACACTTTGAGCTAAGCTGGTACGAGTTGCTACGAAATCATCAGGGTTGTAATTTGGTTTCGGATTAGAATATAACAACTCATAAGGCAAACGTTTATCTACACCATACAATGCATAATGTGGAGTGTCACCTATAGAAACATTGTAAGCAGAATTTATAGCACACTGCACATCAGGTATAACTTCATCCCAAGTTTCACTATTGGGATTGATAGTGGCTCTCAAGACATCAAGTACTTTCTTATTGGTTCGTTCCGCTAACCCATTGCTGGCAGGATGATGAGGAACAATGGTGGACTTAGAGATCTTGTACAAGGTACACAAATTTTCAAGAATTTCATTACAGAATTCACCTCCATTATCTGTTACTAGGGACTTAGGAGTGGTATGCCTGCAGATAATGCGTTCTCTAAACGCTTTGGCTACTGTCTCGGCAGTCTTGTCTGCAATAGGAACTAACTCGCAATATCTGGTGAAATGGTCTACCATAACACACAGATGTTTGTTACCTTGGAGGGAACATCGGAAATTAGTTAACAAATCTAGCGCAACTCTTTCCCAAGGTTCGCTAGTTGTTGGATACACTTGGATTGGATTAGGACCATTAGCATTGCCTTTATGTTGCATGCAGACACTACATTTCTTAACATACTCAGAAATATCAGTT
>NC_091339.1:29174932-29195292 GCF_038502225.1 Cherax quadricarinatus
AAGAAAAAGAGAAATTGTGATATCTTTCAGCGAGACCTCGACAGCCTCCAGCTGAAGTCCGGCTCCAGCTGAAGTCAGCTAAGTGACTTCTCGAGTTACACAGACAAACATAAGCTTATGAGAATTGGAAGGTAAGGGCAGACCGGACATAGAGTACAGCATAGGCGGAGAGAAGCGGTAAATATCGAAATGAAAAAGACCTGCGGGTAAATATAGCACCAACCATATTTCCAGAAAACACTTTAAGCAATATAGCATCAGCAGCGTAATGCAAGACTGACAATACCTCAGAATTGCAATCAGGAACTTAAAGAATCCTTCAGAACATTGTATCCCGAACATGTGAAACCAATCAGATGTGGGCCCAGAATGGGGGCCCACACCCGTTAATCACTTAGACACTCGAGAAGGATCAGATGTTTGCATACCAGTACTGAAAGGAGTGCACTCTGAGGAAAAATTAAAGGAACTAAACATGACATCCTCAGAGAACAGGACAAGGGAGGACATGATTACTATGTACAGAATCTTAAGATAGAACAAATTGCTTTAAGAGGATTAGGATGAAAGAGGACCAATGGGTTTAGAACTCCCCATGATAATAGGATCAAAGGGAGCACATGTGAAAGATAAACTCAGAAAAGCCATAGGGATGTCAGTGGTTGAAAAGAGGAGCGACTTGGATGAAGCAGTTATGGAGGCAAACTCAATACACAGCTTCAAAAGTAGACATGATAAGGCCCAAGAGACCAGAAGTCAGTGATGCCGATCAAAATAGTCTAGGAGGCTGGGCCAGGAGCTAAGTTTCGTGCTCTCCCCCCAGCAAACACAGCTCAATAAGTACGTACCCGCACAATCACCCAAACATACAAACAGGAACGCTTATTTCCAATAAAAACACTCGGGGCTTGACAAGGCATTAGTAAACACAAATAAAATCAAAATAAAATAACTCGCGTTTCCAATAAAAGTTGGCAACCTTAACAAAGACTGAACAAAAGCCTACTACAGATTGTTTTATTTCAAAATTTGTCCTGCTATTATTGTCATTGATCACATATTCCAGTGTGTGGTTATACCTCCCTCGTATATCCTCGTTGTTGAAAAATCTCTTATTAGTATATACGGCAATACAAATTATCTTTACTGAGAGTGATTAAAATGTTTCATTGAGTTGTATCAAAAATTTTCGCTGAAAATTGGAATTGCAATACCAAAGGTTGAATACTAGAGGACTCCAGCACTGTGTTGTTTGTGTTGGTTTGTCAACTGAGGCTGCCATAAGCTGAAGTTTAACGCATCTGCCCTAATCTGAAGCGGCTTTGACCTAGAGCTTAGTTTTCATGAGATGAAGCTTCATACACTCTGCTTTAAGCTGGGTTAATCCTTGAGGTGGAGCTTCATACATTCTGCTTTAAGCTGGGTTGATCCTTGAAGAGAAGCTTCATACACTTTACCTCTGCGTTGATCCCTGAGTTGAAGCCTCACACACGGTGCTCTAAGATGGAAGGTTAAATATAATTTTTTCTGATATATTTCCATGGAAACAGAGCAGCACGTATTTTTCTTATAATTTCTTATATACGGTATGCATTCACCAAGATATATTCACCATTTATACTCTGCCATCTTTCTTGTCTGTAAGTCTTCCACACCTTTTACTTTATTCTTTACCTCTCTACACTTCTAAAAGATTTTCTAGTTCTCTTCTGTATCAGGTAATTCACCATTGGTGGTACTGTGTTTCTCAAAAATCACTATTTTCTAGAAATATTAAAATAACTTGGGAGTTCGCAACTCTGGCTGTCACCATGATTTTTTTACTCTAGTTTCTTCATTTATATTCCGGCAAGTGTATTATTGCCTAGTTCAGCTGTCACATCTCCAGTAATAACTTTTTTATTTTTTTTAGAAAGTTTTTAGAGGATACATCACATACTGTAGTTCCTCCTTTCGTAATGTATTCCAACAGTCCACCACGCTCAGACTATTTTCGTGTTATTTCGGCACTGTTTTTACCTCGTGATGCTGAAAGATCTCAACCCTCTTCCCCATTCTCCTCTTCGCCCTCCAACCTTTTTTCTCCTCTTCTCCCGCCTACACAAACCTCTAGCTCCGCCTACACCCACCTCCATCCACGCCTCCACCCACTTCCATCCACGCCTCCACCCACTTCCATCCACGCCTCCACCCACCTCCATCCACGCCTCCATCCTTCGTCTTCAAGCCTCCGCCAACCTCCCTTTCTAGCCTTCAATCCATCGCGTATAATTCCTTGAATCTACCACAAGAAGCCGAGCAAAGATAAGTACGTGTGTAGCTCACTGACTGCTCCTACCTCCCTCTTGTACTTCCCATCAGGTCATGCATAGGGGCTTGTGTGGGTAGGAGACGTGTGTGGGTAGGTGAGTGTTATGGGTGATTGGAGTGGTCCTCATCACAATGCTAGGGGTGGCACCCCGGCTTCTTCTCATATATCACCTAAGACGTCAGCAAAGTTTACAAGGCAGCCTGCCACCCTGTGCTCCACCATCGGGTTAAAAGAATCACGACACTGATTGCACAGAATCCAAACAAATTCAAATTCATTAACTAGGTTAGAAAATTAGAAAATTTTCATCTAATAAATCAGCCATTAAAGATTGAAACCATTCAGTAGTGGCATGAAAACCAAAATCTGTAAATGCCCAAGAAAAATTAAGCAGCGTTCACCTGCACATGACAGCTGTTCCTTGAACCTGTCCCTATAGTTCACCAGGGTTGAAAATTTGAAGGTGATCGGATAAGTCGTTTAGTGGTTAAAAACGAAAGCTTTTGGAGGAAGTTGTTGCTAGAATAGGAAAGTGCCTCAAATAACTGGTTAATACCCCCGGTACTAGGTTAATATCCCCGGTAGTAGGGCAATACTCCCGGTATAAATACATACTTGATTCTTTTGGTCTGGGAGTGTACTACCAAATCCTTAACATCTGCTGTTCTTTTCTCAGTATAAGCGATATTTCCCTCACGACTCCTTTCCCCTACCATCACTCCACGACCTCCCTCCCACGACCCCTTCATTACAAAGACAGGTTTTATTGGAGAATTCCTCTCAAAGGTAATGTCTTGCATTTAATCTGCTTCTTGGTGTCGTGCTCCACAAGGGTCCTGAATAGTCATGGTGGCCCCTCAAGGGTTATCGAAACCCTGAATGGTTAGAGTGGCGCTCAAGAGCACTAAGTGTTACACAAATGTTGTAGGTTACATTCCAGGTGTCAGCAAGGTTCACAGTGAAAATAAACCATACTGCTTGGGTTTTTCTCGTGGTTTGGGGGGGGATGGGGTTAGCCTGGGCTAATAATTCTCCGTCTTAATGACCTGAATAAAGTGTTCATCTTCATCTTATTGACAACGGCTTGGTCGTCTCTCTTCTTTCCTACAAATCAGGGTGGTCTTCATTGTTTAACCTCCAGTCAGCCATTTAATCATTCAGCCAATCATCCTGATAGCTAGTCAGTCAGTCAGTCAGCCAGCAATTTCGCCAGCCAGATTTAGAGCAAAATAACCAGGTAAAAAGCCAAAGTAGCCAACTATCCAGTCAGGCAGCTAATCAATCAATTAGCCAGCCAACCAGTAAGCTACCCATTCAGCTAACTAACCAGCCTGCAAACTAGCCAGTTAGGAAACTAGTCAGTAAGCCAATCGACAGACCAATCAAAAAACCAGTCAAGCAGCCAGTCAGCAGGTCAGTAAGGGATCAGAGCTTTCCTGTGAATATCACCACCACCGGCAGTGTACACATTCCATTTGCGTCAAAGGATTCAAAGCATATATTTCTGTCCTCTGTTCGCTAATGTTATTTTTTTATTATTCAAATCCTCTGTTGAGCTACCGTTGTTCTGTTGAGCTTCCATTATTCCCTTGGGCTACTGTTGATCTGATCGTCTGCCTTTGTTTTATTCGAGGACAGTTTTATTTTTCCCAATGCATAGGTCGTTCCCATAAAGTATAGTAAGCAATGTGCAATGAAAAACTCATTACACATTGCTTTCTCCGTAGGTGTCTTTAGAGAAATGTTCGTTCATCATGGACCAAATAATTCAGCAGCTCGTAGTATTACTACTCGTCTCAAGGAGTTCACTTACTGTGCTTCACACTTCCAGAACTTGAGTTCCCATTTTGGATATTACTGTGCTGGCACTCCATTTTCTCTGCCTACGTTCCCATCTCCCCCCTCCTTTTAAAGACCAAAAAGGCACAATACAGTGACTGTAACAATATACAAATAACCCGAACTTAGGAGAGAGGAGCAAATGAGGGCCGGTGAAGGTTACTTCATCTTCCTGTACTTGCTGTTGTCTTGATCTTATTCGCCTTTGTGTGGACTCTTAACTCCTTTTCAAGGTAAATTTCATTCACAAACCTTCGGTGTCGCCAAGGGCTCTCCTCTGTCCTCTCTTCTTGCTAATCTTTATATGGAATACTTCTAAACAGTTCTTCCTAGTAATGTCGTGCGACCTTCACTCTGGCTCCGCTATGTAGGTGACATCTTTGCTCTTTGATCTCATGACTCTAGTCTCTTCCAACCATTTCTCAATATCCTTCACAATCTTACTCCTTCCATCATGTTTAAAGCTGAATAGGAATCTAACTCTTCCTTTCCTTGATGTTCATGTCCACCATTCGGATACAGGTTTTTCTTTTTCCGCTTATCGCACAGTGACATGTACATTCATTACTTTTCTTACCATGCTCCCTCGGTCAAGAAAAGTGTTCTCATTTCTCTTTTTTTCTTTCCCTCTTCATTTGTGGCCCTCAGTTTCTTGAATCGGAAATTTCTACTCTTCGTAATTCGTTCTCACGTCTTGACTACCCTTCTGATTTCATAAACTGCCTTATCACGTGCTAAACGGACTTCTCTCCCAAACTCTTTACTCTTGTGAAATTACCTGTTCTCTGCCTTTCCTATATTTTCAATTTTTCTAATCTCGACAATTCTCTCTGTTCCTTAGACATTAAACATATTCCTCGCCAAATTAACAACCTTCGCAATAATGTAGTTCGTACCTCTCCTCCCGCTATACATGTCCCTGTGTGTACTCTGTTTCATGCTCCTCTTGTCTCTCCGTTTGGAGAGACTGGCCACTTTTTTCTGACACTCAAAGCATACCAATAATGTTGTTTTGTCATGTAAGAGATTAGTCATCTTAATGACTGGTACTCTGCCATAGCCTTCACAGACGCCGTCTTGCTGAAGCATCGCTTATTCACAACTTTCACTTTATATATATATCTGAGTTCTGGTTTTGTCTCTGTTGATGCCTTCCTTTCTCATTACACTGTAAAATGCTCCAAAATTCAGAACACTCGTGACGTAACCTGATTCTTTCTTTTCTTCCTCTCTCTACCTCTTCTCTTTTCCTATTTTTTTTCTTTGTTTTCCTTTCTTCTGCCTAACTTGTTTTGTTAGTTTTTCCCTCCCCTGTGTTTTGGCCTACCCCTTGTGGGTCCTTAGCTCTCCTACAGTGCTCCTTTCTCTTCTCCTTAGACTAACTCCACTTCTACCTCCTCTACATCTTCCCTTCTATTCCTCTAATGTTGCTACTGCCTTTACTATTGCCTCCCCTTTATCGTGTCACTAAACTATTCTCCATTCTTTCTACTTCCACCATTTCTTCTAATTCCACTACCTACTTTACCACTACCACTACTTTCTCTTCTCTTTCTCTTGTTCTCGTCCTTGTCCTGCTCGCCTATATATACTGGCTGCCTCACTCTTTTCTGTCAGTGTGAGTTTGTAAATAGTCCAAGTCGGACCGAAACGTCGTCGTAAGCTCCTCTCTCATAAGTGCGGGTTATATGTATATAATCTTCTTCCCTTTTGTCTCTCCATCTCGTCTTTCTTCCCCTCCCTTCGATATCCTACCTTACCTCTCCTTTTCACTGTTCTCTCCTCCCTTCTCTCCTCTACCATCTCCCCCCTACCATTTCCCCACTCCTCCCCTTTTGAACATTATCACCCGATTGCATCTCATTTAATGTGTTGCCTCAATTAAACTAAGCCGATAAAAGCTCATTCACTTCAGAGCTGATCTGCTACCACCATAGTGAGTCTCTGGCCGCCACACTGTCTCTCACACCACCATGCTACCACCAATTCCTTACGTCTGTCTCTCTCTCTCTCTCTCTCTCTCTCTCTCTCTCTCTCTCTCTCTCTCTCTCTCTCTCTCTCTCTTCCTTCATCAGTATCATTTATTACATCCATGGGCCATACTAGTTCTCTCCTAATATTAGATTCATCCCACAATAATTCCATCTAGCGTTGAGTGGCCACGCGGATTTAGCGTTTTTTTTATTTAATATATCACAACTACTATCTTACTGTTTCATGTATTCTGCGAGCAATCTGCTCTGTCAGTCACTACATCTTCGTGAACGTCAGGGAACTTCCTCTTTCCCCTTGATCAAGAACCTCAGTAATGGGAAGGGAAATTCCATAATAGGACAGCGTGTGCCAGCGAGACATTTAACTGCACCTCGTGGCTTCGAGGTGCGATATTATGTACCGTCAGCACCGTGGCTGCCGCTACTCTGGTGCTGGTTATCTTCTTGGTTGTGGCTACAGGTACGGAAGTCAGCAAATAGGAATTACCCGAAAGTTCAATTGAATTTAGGCCCTTTAGTGTGTGTGTGTGTGTGTGTGTGTTCGTTCCCCACGTGGGACCTCAATTATATATATATATATATTTTATATAATACAAAAACACTTACATTTAATATCCAAATAACTTAATTTATCTGAACGTTTCGGAGTATCAAAGACCATCATCAGCGCTAAAACAATTAAGAACAATTGCTAACAATAGCTGGTCAATACTCAGTATAAAACTTTTCCATTTTAACGAAGCCATGAAATATAAAATACAAGAGAGATATACAAACAAACCTAACTTAAGTGGACTAAATAATTGTAAGATTGACCCCTCTGCCTCAGGCAGAGCTGAGATAACCTGCACGGTGGCTGAGATAACCTGCACGGTGGCTGAGATAACCTGCACGGTGGCTGAGATAACCTGCACGGTGGCTGAGATAACCTGCACGGTGGTTGAGATAACCTGCACAGTGGCTGAGATAACCTGCACGGTGGCTGAGATAACCTGCACGGTGGCTGAGATAACCTGCACGGTGGCTGAGATAACCTGCACGGTGGCTGAGATAACCTGCACGGTGGCTGAGATAACCTTTACAGTGGCTGAGATAACCTTTACAGTGGCTGAGATAAATGTTTGTAAATATTTCACTCGTCTCTGCGAAATATAAACATTGTAAATTTCCCTCAGAGATGGGTATATAAGTGACAAACAAGACGGGAGTATCGACAGGTCCGACTCAGAGCTGCTGGTGTGTCACGCTTGGGAAAACAGTTGATTGCATATGCTGTAATTTCAAAGCTATATGGATCCCTTGGGAAATAATCAACACTTCTTGACTTTTTCTTTCTTTATTCTGATTTAGTAACCCTCCGGGGGTAATAGTATCAAGGAAGTCTTTTCTTTCAGTGTAGTGACTCGACATGTATTTTTATACTCTTCAAAGTAAAGCAGAAGTTGGAGGTTGAGCTTGGGGAAGGAGGACACTTTCCAGGAGAGTGCCAGTCGTGCATCCTGTGTAAAAGAGAATTACGTCTCGCTTCGCCCTAATGAAAATATATCTTTCAACTTGTGTGATGGTATGAGAGGAGTGTAGCTGTACCAGCAACACAGCCATATCTTACATCAATAATTCTGGAATGAAAGTAGTGTAGCTATACCTGAAAAAAAGGTAGAGCTCTTGCGGTTACTCTTTGTCATTATCATTGTCATATTTCTCTCTCTCTCTCTCTCTCTCTCTCTCTCTCTCTCTCTCTCTCTCTCTCTCTCTCTCTCTCTCTGCGCCTTCAGACAATTTTTTCCATCATTGTGTCTATGGTTCCTGGTAATAAGTCCAGTATACCTAAGGTTAGACTACAACCATCATGTCTTCACACATGACACACACGAGAACATAAAACTCTGACTGTGATCCTGGATCACGACTCTAGGCGTAATTAGAAGACATTTTAAGTTTTAGTTAATTGAACCTCCGCTCTCAGACGCCGCTAATGAAAGATTCAACTTTGAAAAGCCTGGGTAATAAAAATGCCTCTGCATACCTTAAGTCTTACGATATATGGAACTCGATTGTAGTTTGGTGATTCTACTGAATATTCATTTAGTAGCTGCTGTGAGTAGATGCGCTTTATAGTAGTGTTAGTGAAAGGGTCTTGATCCACGGAATTAGATCTACCTTCCCTTCCCTTGGATCACACTTATTGCATTCCGAGGTTAATGTTCCTGAAGCAATTCGTTATTTCCCTTGAATATAATAACATTAATTTGTGTGCGTGTGCGCGTGTGTGTGTGTGTGTGTGTGTGTGTGTGTGTGTGTGTGTGTGTGTGTGTGTGTGTGTGTGTGTGCGTGTGTGTGTGTGCGCGTGCGCGCGTGTGCGTGTGTGTGTGTGTGTGTGTCGTGCCCATTTGGTAAAACTTGCAATTTTGGCTTAAATAGCAATGCTCTTCTTGCCGAATAAGGCAAGCGAAAATTTGTGTATGTAATAATTTCGCAAAAATCATTCTGAACCTAACGAAAAAAATATATTTCATTGTGTTTATTATTAAATTATTAAGTTATCTAAAATACATTTAGCTTGATTAGGTTAAATTAAATTGCGCTTGTTATAACAAGGCTAGGTAAATTTTCTAACGTTCTTTTGGTACAAAATTATTAATTTTTAAATTAACATAAATGAAAAAGTATCTATAAACGTGTAAGAAAAAATTTAAGAAGACTTAATTTTTACTGAGTTCTTGCTAATTGACCAGTTTTACCTATTCGGCACGACATGTATATAATAATGTATATATGCATACATGCATGCACGAATATATGTTTGTATGTACATGTGTATTTAAGCATTATTCCAGATCACGAGTTCAAGGCTCGTTCATTCCTTGAAAAATACAATAATTTATTACATTTTACCTATGTATGTATCCCTGTATGTATGTATCCCTGTATGTATGTATCCCTGTATGTATGTATCCCTGTATGTATGTATGTATGTACATGCGTATGTATGAAAGTAAGTATGAGCCTCAGAAAATACTAAGAAAAGAGAAGTATATCATAAAACAATACTAAAAAAAGTTACCTGAGCTTGGTCAGAGAAGTTTAATTTAGACTCTGAGGACACCAAAAGTTGATGGGGGGGGGGAATGTAGGTGAATGTGATGGAAGGTGAAAATGTTTGTTGGTGAAGATGAGGTTGGTAATGTAGACAATGGTCATGATGAAAATGAGGATGTTGAAGATGACGGTGATCTTGGTGATGGGAATATGAGGAACACAGTGATGGTTGAGATGATGATCATGACGAAGATAGTGGTGAAAATGATCTGTGAATACAATGATGGTGATAAAAATGGTGAAAGTGTCGTTGTGCTCGATAAGGTGAGCTTAGCGATATTTTTGCAACAATTCCATGGCACTTTGAGGTTCCTTGATGTTGGTGGGAAGGGCTCTTGATCCAAGGAAGTGGACTGGTTCTCCACTTCACCGGATCAAACCTGAGTGCCTCCCATTCCGCAAGCCCTGTATAACCCCTGCGAATTTAACGCTTCTCACCTAAATCTCGCGCGCGCGCACACACACACACACACACACACACACACACACACACACACACACACACACACACACACACAGTCAAAGACCAGGTGATCAGATTAAGGACAGAAGGTGGAGAACTCACAAGAAATGATCAGGAGGTATGTGAGGAGCTAAACAGGAGATTTAAGGAAGTTTTTACAGTAGAGACAGGAAGGGCTCTGGGAAGACAGCACAGAAGGGAACATCAAGAGGGAATATACCAACAAGTGTTGGATGACATACGAACAACCGAGGAGGAGGTGCAGAAGCTGCTAAGTGACCTTGATACCTCAAAGGCGATGGGACCGGACAACATCTCCCCATGGGTCCTTAGAGAAGGAGCAGAGATGCTGTGCGTGCCCCTAACCACAATCTTCAACACATCCCTTGAAACTGGGCAACTACCTGAGAAATGGAAGACAGCGAATGTAGTCCCCATATTTAAGAAAGGAAACAGAAACGAGGCACTAAGCTACAGACCTGTGTCTCTGACATGTATTGTGTGCAAAGTCATGGAGAAGATTATCAGGGGGAGAGTGGTGGAACACCTGGAACGGAACAAGATTATAAATGAAAACCAGCATGGGTTCATGGAAGGCAAATCCTGCGTCACAAACCTTCTGGAGTTTTATGACAAGGTAACAGAAGTAAGAAACGAGAGAGAGGGGTGGGTTGATTGCGTTTTCCCAGACTGCAGGAAGGCCGTTGACACAGCTCCCCACAAGAGATTAGTGCAGAAGCTGGAGGATCAGGCGCATATAACAGGGAGGGCACTGCAGTGGATCAGGGAATACCTGACAGGGAGGCAACAACGAGTCATGGTACGTGAAGAGGTATCACATTGGGCGCCTGTAACGAGCGGGGTCCCACAGGGATCAGTTCTAGGACCAGTGCTATTTTTGATATATGCGAACGACATGATGGAAGGAATAGACTCTGAAGTGTCCCTATTCGCAGATGATGTGAAGCTGATGAGAAGAATTAAATCGGATGAGGATGAGGCAGGACTGCAAAGAGACCTGGACAGGCTGGACATGTGGTCCAGAAACTGGCTTCTCGAATTCAACCCTGCCAAATGCAAAGTCATGAAGATTGGGGAGGGGCAAATAAGACCGCAGACAGAGTATAGGCTAGGTGGACAAAAACTACAGACCTCACTCAGGGAGAAAGACCTTGGGGTGACCATAACACCGAGCACGTCACCGGAGGCACACATCAACCAAATAACTGCTGCAGCATACGGGAGCCTGGCAAACCTGAGAACAGCGTTCCGATACCCTAATAAGGAATCGTTCAAGACACTGTACACTGTGTATGTTAGGCCCATACTGGAGTATGCAGCACCAGTCTGGAACCCACACCTGGTCAAGCACGTCAAGAAGTTAGAGAAAGTACAAAGGTTTGCAACAAGGCTAGTCCCAGAGCTCAGGGGAATGTCGTACGAGGAAAGGTTGAGGGAAATAGGACTGACGACACTGGAGGACAGAAGGGTCAGGGGAGACATGATAACGACATACAAGATACTGCGGGGAATAGACAAGGTGGACAGAGATAGGATGTTTCAGAGAGGGTACACAGGGACAAGGGGTCACAACTGGAAGCTGAAGACTCAGACGAGTCACAGGGACGTTAGGAAGTATTTCTTCAGTCATAGAGTAGTCAGGAAGTGGAATAGCCTAGCAAGTGAAGTAGTGGAGACAGGAACCATACATAGTTTTAAGAAGAGGTATGACAAAGCTCAGGAAGCAGAGAGGGAGAGGACCTCGTAGCGATCAGTGAAGAGGCGGGGCCAGGAGCTGAGTCTCGACCCCTGCAACCACAATTAGGTGAGTACACACACACAGTTCTAAACTCTCTCATGCATAAATATCACAGCTAATAAATCCTCGGCAGGTGTATAATAAATATCACTTATCCTTAAATAAATGAGGTCTTTAAAAACAAAAATTACCATTATATGAGAGGAACGTACACGAACATAGACACTAACACAGTAATTACAGTTTCATTTGAATTAGTCACAGTAAAACTTTGGGTTAATTAGCATAGAATTCTCGTAAAGTGTACAAATGTAATGGTTAATTCCGGCAGTTAGTGTGGCAATGGTGGAGTAATGTGTGTATTCTACACGGAAAGGTGATGCCTTGTGTGTGTGTGTGTGTGTGTGTGTGTGTGTGTGTGTGTGTGTGTGTGTGTGTGTGACTGACTCCTGGCCTAATGATGGAGTGTTCGGCTCATAACCGGAAGGACCGTGGATATGATTCCCGGGCGAGGCTCGATGTACGGGCAGGTTGTTGGGTTCCTGCTATCATTGTTTCACATAACAGTAAGGAGGTATCTAGGAGATAGTCAGCTGTTGTGAGTCACATCCCGGGAAGTAGGACAGGACATCTTAGGAAGTATGCCTCACTGCTTGAATTTCTTCGGTTATTTTGGGTTAATCCTTAAGACTCGGTTATAAAATATTTCCTTAAAGTATAGTTACTTATCTGGCTTCTTTGTTATTTGTTATCGCTCAGTTCTTTCCACTTCTTAACTAACCTAGCGTTACAAACTTTAGCCCCAACGTCACAGTGACTTTTGGATGTTAGGTCCCTCGACCTGGTACTTCCCAAGGAAAATTCTATTTGCAGTCTTTGACACATATTACTGCAGTCTTTGAGATGGATGTGCCTGGCCAGGAAGAGCACCTAATATCCTGCAGCTTGTACCTTGTTGCTCTAAACTGGTATATTTATACGGCAGTCAGTCCTGAGGGAAACACTGAGACAGCCGATGTTAGAGGAAATGAAATGTATTGGTTACAATGTTATTCTTATTAAATATTTTTATTCCTTTGAGCACGTCCTTCTTTGAGTGGAATCAATGTTTTCTCAACAAGAACCTTCAAATTCTTATTAATATTTAAGTAGCGGCACACTGCTGATGTATCCAATTTTATTAAATAGAAAAAATATTTGGAAAATATATAAAACTTCTGCTGGTTTAATGTTTCATTAAATATTTACTTGAGAGGTTCCTCGTAGCTTATTGGCTGCGCATTCGGCTTACAACTGATGAACCCGGATTCAGTACTAGGGAAGGGGGATGGCCGAGACAAATGGACTTCTCTAAATCTAGCAGTAAATAGGTGCCTGGATGTTAAGAATGTTGGTGATCGCATTCATGGGAAGGAAGACCTAAGCCCCTATTTCAAGTAGGCCAAACTGACTGGCTTTCTTAGGTTATCTTAGGTAATTAGCGCTGTGGAATTTATAATTCGAATAATTTCTTAGTCATCTTAGTCATTAGGAATTTGGTGTCTATAATTCCTTGTATCTATTGTTATAGTACGTATGCTTATTTGTCCATAATTCATTGTGACTATAATTCCTAGGTGGCACTCGTTCACTGTTATAGCCTCGGTATATATACATAATTTGCGTTCATCAGTCACTGTATAATACAAACTGGCTATGATTCAATGTCTGTAATTCACATAAATTCTTCCACCATCCATTGAAACACACACACACACACACACACACACACACACACACGTATACTTATATCAGTTTCTCTTTTCCCTCATTAGCTGTTTATTACCTCCAACTCCGCTGCTTCAGGTGAACTCTGCACTCGTATGTAATTAAATAATTTAATTAGAAGGGAAATAACGAGTACAAGAAATTTAAGTAATGTCCAGAAGGCCCAAGTTTCTCGAAGTATATCTATAACTTTATCAGCACCACAGCACCAGCAACACTGCACCAGCAACACTGTACCAGCAACACTGTACCAGCAACACTGTACCAGCAACACTGTACCAGCAACACTGCACCAGCAACACTGTACCAGCAACACTGTACCAGCAACACTGCACCACACCCCGGCACTCTTGCCTACACAGTATCCCATCTGACTGCAAGCTATAACCTTTATCGTGAGTGTGCTGTGTCAATAACCAGGTAGCTGGTCTCAGCCCCATTCATTAAGGAAGATCACCAGCAGGTAGTGGCCCGGGGGACGGCCTGTGAGGGCCACACTGGGTCACACGTAGCTGCCTCGGTGTGAGTACGTGCTTGCCTCGGTGTCAGTACGTAGCTGCCTCGGTGTGGGTACGTGCTTGCCTCGGTGTCAGTACGTAGCTGCCTCCACCATACACCGACGGAGGTTGTCGCTGGATCTTTTCCCACGTATGGATGCTGTTTTTGAATTATTTGTGGTTTCCTTTTCCACCTGTGGGTGCTGTGGATTCCTTTTCCAGCTTTTTGAGGGTACGTTTCCACCTGTCTGTGGCTGCTGTTCGTTCGTTTCCACCTGTCTGCGGGGGTTGATTTGTATTTACCCAGTGGTAGGTGTTGGCTCATTTCCACCTGTCTGTGCGAGGTGTTGGCTCATTTTCCACTTGTGAGTCTCATGAGTTCGCTTCCACCGCTTGTGATTGTTGTCACTGATTGGAGATTGTAGTGTGTGTATAGACAACGAGAAGTCTGATGGAGAATGGGATACTTCGTTACAGAAAATGAGAGTGCACACGGTTCCGGGCGTCAGGAACTAGGTTTTACGACTTCGTAAAGTAGCGAACACGGCAAGAGATACTTTAGTGCTGGGAAAGCGACCATCAGGAAAAAACTTGTAGTTCTTTGAAACGTTCAGACTAAAAAGCTACTTCGATTTTGATGTGAAGGGTTTAAACAGAGTGGAAGGGATTACACTAATGACGGTGAGGATTAAAGAGGTACTAGCTACGTCGAGGTACACTTTGCAGTCTAAAACATCAAACAATGATAAATACATCTAAAAGAAATAACTAGTAAAAATTGTTTTCCAATTTTTCTTTAGTTATAAATCAACACCGACAAATTGTGATTTTTTTTTTCTTTATTGGCTGGAACCTATACGTTGTAAAACCCCAAGTCGTAGCTTCCCTAACATAGGCCTAAAAGTGGAATATTCAGTAGAAATTTATTACACTACAATGCTAGATTAAGAGGAGGTCACTTGAATCTTCCTTCACTAGTATTCAGAAAGTTAATCTGGAAATTGGCATTATGTGATCGACACACGTTTAATATCTTAAAGTAGGAAGGGGGGGAGGGGAGAGTATTATCCTGAGATCACCACCTCCCTCAGGTCACATTGAAATCATTAGATAAATGTATATTTCTCTCTCTCTCTCTCTCTCTCTCTCTCTCTCTCTCTCTCTCTCTCTCTCTCTCTCTCTCTCTCTCTCACACACACACACACACACACACACACACACACACACACACACACACACACACACACACACACACACACACACACACACACACACACACCACACATACACACACACACACACACACACACACACACACACACACACACACATTTACACATACTAATATATACATGTATATATGAAAAAAAGTTCAAAATCATCAAAAATATCTACACATAATTATTTTCACACATTCCCATGGTCATTCACTCATAATTATTCCTTTATAAACACTCAAATATATTTTCTTATTTATATATCATACATTTACTCACAATTAAGTCTGCATACATTTCAAGCCATTATTCTGAAAGTCGCAGAAAATGTATATGTGAAACGGTTTTTCGAAAAGCGTATCATGAAAATGTTAATTTTCTTTTGGAGGACAGAAAAAAATTTTGAAGCATGAAATTCCTGTTGATTATATATATATATATATATATATATATATATATATATATATATATATATATAGAAAGGGAAATTATATATATATAAAATTTCTTTCTATTTTATTTTCAACACCAATATTTTCTGCTACATAATAACTGTGGGTACATTTTATATATACACATTAGAGTTATTTTTGAAAAAAATTCTGGTGTTTTATTATATGATAAAGTGTTCTGTGTTGTCATCTATCTTCGTTGTGTTTTCCGTTTCTTCGCTTCTCTCACTTACTTAGATTTACCAACTTTCTTATCCAACTGGTCTTTGTCTTTTAAATTATTATTATTATTATTATTATTATTATTATTATTATTATTTTACTCTTTTATTTACACTTGTCTTGGTTTTTGCTTCCTATATCTACTTTAGCAGTCTTCTTCGCTCTCTTTGTTCTCCCTATCTCTTAATTGCTTTTGTTACACCTTTCCCATTTCTCCCCTCTCCCTCCTTTCCTCTCTCTTCCTTCTTTCTCCACTCTTCCCTACGCTTTCCCCACTTCTCTATTCTCTTGTCTTTCTTACTCTACCTATCCGTTTCCCTACGTCTCTTTCCTCCCCACCTTTCCTATTTCATTCACTTCTCCCTTTCTACACGCCTCTTATGCTCTCCTTCATTCCCCCCTTTCTCTTCACCTTCCCTTCGCTTATTCTCCCTTTCCCACAGCCTACCCACAAGTACTCAGAAATGCATCAAGGGGGAAGGAGTTACATTGACCTTAACGAGCAAGAAACTAGTTCGTACCCCCTATACGTGCGTGCGTGCGCTCGTGCGTGCTCAGCTATATGTACTACCATTTTTGGTTGAAAGAGGTTAAGTTAGTTCCTGGTTTGTATGGCTTGTTGTGCCGTTTGGGTGTTAGTAAACTAACATTTATAAAGAACGTGAGTTCTGGAGGTGGGAAATACAGTGCCTGCACTCTGAAGAACGGTTGGGGATGTTGCAGTCCTGGAGGTGGGAAATACAGTGCCTGCATTCTGAAGAATGGTTGGGGATGTTGCAGTCCTGGAGGTGGGAAGTACAGTGCCTGCACTCTGAAGGATGGTTGGGGATGTTGCAGTCCTGGAGGTGGGAAGTACAGTGCCTGCAATCTGAAGAATGGTTGGGGATGTTGCAGTCCTGGAGGTGGGAAATACAGTGCCTGCACTCTGAAGAATGGTTGGGGATGTTGCAGTCCTGGAGGTGGGAAATAGTGCCTGCACTCTGAAGGATGGTTGGGGATGTTGCAGTCCTGGAGGTGGGAAATACAATGCCTGCACTCTGAAGAATGGTTGGGGATGTTGCAGTCCTGGAGGTGGGAAATACAGTGCCTGCACTCTGAAGGATGGTTGGGGATGTTGCAGTCCTGGAGGTGGGAAATACAATGCCTGCACTCTGAAGAATGGTTGGGGATGTTGCAGTCCTGGAGGTGGGAAATACAGTGCCTGCACTCTGAAGAATGGTTGGGGATGTTGCAGTCCTGGAGGTGGGAAATACAGTGCCTGCATTCTGAAGGATGGTTGGGGATGTTGCAGTCCTGGAGGTGGCAAGTACAGTGCCTGCTCTCTGAAAGATGGGTACTGATGTTGCAGGTCGGAGTGTCACTTGAACTAAGGTCGAAGTACACTTCTGGCAAGACAGCTACTGAATGAGTGATGGTGAATGTTTCATTTCTGGTCACCCCTTTCCACACATACATTCACACAGCATAGCAAACACACACACACACACACACACACACACACACACACACACACACACACACACACACACACACACACACACACACACATCTTAATAAGGAATCGTTCAGGACCCTGTACACCGTGTACGTTAGGCCCATATTGGAGTATGCGGCACCAGTTTGGAACCCACACCTAGCCAAGCACGTAAAGAAACTAGAGAAAGTGCAAAGGTTTGCAACAAGACTAGCCCCAGAGCTAAGAGGTATGTCCTACGAGGAGAGGTTAAGGGAAATCAACCTGACGACACTGGAGGACAGGAGAGATAGGGGGGACATGATAACGACATACAAAATACTGAGAGGAATTGACAAGGTGGACAAAGACAGGATGTTCCAGAGATTGGACACAGTAACAAGGGGACACAGTTGGAAGTTGAAGACACAGATGAATCACAGGGATGTTAGGAAGTTTTCTTCAGCCACAGAGTAGTCAGTAAGTGGAATAGTTTGGGAAGCGATGTAGTGGAGGCAGGATCCATACATAGCTTTAAGCAGAGATATGATAAAGCTCACGGTTCAGAGAGAGTGACCTAGTAGCGATCAGTGAAGAGGCGGGGCCAGGAGCTCGGACTCGACCCCCGCAACCTCAACTAGGTGAGTACACACACACACACACACACACACACACACACACACACACACACACACACACACACACACACACACACACACACACACACAATCTGGGGAAACTTTTACATTTGAAGTTAAAAATA
Source organism: Cherax quadricarinatus (assembly GCF_038502225.1). Taxonomy (NCBI): domain Eukaryota; kingdom Metazoa; phylum Arthropoda; class Malacostraca; order Decapoda; family Parastacidae; genus Cherax; species Cherax quadricarinatus. The sequence goes on from NC_091339.1 coordinate 29,192,769, forward strand.
TAAAAATATATTTTTAATTAGTGTTTGACCAGTATTGAAAGCTAATACGATTTCAATTTCAATAATATTGACAAGTTAATCTAATTAAAATTTAAATAATTGTGGCGTCGCTCTTCAATATAAATTCCACTGCAGTTTGGGTTATAAAATAAAGGAAAAATTAGGAATTATTAGATTTTATCAAGTATTTGAATTATTTTAATCTCGATGGAGATGGAGAGTATGAGTTGTGCACCCCGAGTTGTGCACCCCGAGTTGTGCACCCCGAGTTGTGCACCCCGAGTTGTGCACCCCGAGTTGTGCACCCCGAGTTGTGCACCCCGAGTTGTGCACCCCGAGTTGTGCACCCCGAGTTGTGCACCCCGAGTTGTGCACCCCGAGTTGTGCACCCCGAGTTGTGAACTCCGGGCTAAGTTGCTTTTTTTCCCCACTAACTTCATATCCTTATCAATCTTCCAGGATGCATCAACATTTCGACGAACCAGGCAGAAATTTCAGTCATTAAAAATGTTAATTACCTGCAGAGTGAAGTTTATAATTAAGCAACTCGTACCTGCAGCCAGAATAATTACAACTACAACTTTAACTTGTAACCTTAACTTGTTACGCTGGTGTGAAATTTTGATCCGATTACTGTCTCTGAGGGCAGGTTGAGGGAGGCAACCCCTCGACATGACGGTCATAGGGTGAAAGAAGGATTTACTCCAGGCTCCTTAATCTTGCCCCCTCTTCCTTCACTCCCTGTCACCTTCCCCACCTCATCCTTCCCTTCCTGCTCCTCCCCTTCTCACGTGCACCGCCACCTCTTGCTTCCACCTACTACATCTTCTCCCTATCCTCATCCTTCTTCCAACTTGCTTTCCCTCCCGTCACCTTCAGCCCGCGAGGTGAGGCAGATGCCCTGGGGAGGTGTTTAAGGGGGTTATTAGCAAGACGAATCACCATCTTAGTACCGTGGTTCATTACTGGAGGTTGTTGGTGTCGTCTTTGTCAGCAGCATTATCATCTTCAGGTCCTCTCCACAACCTTCCCTCTTTTCACCATCCTTTCCTTCAACTTTTCATCATCCCTTTTCCTTTTTGTTATCCATCCCCTTCCCCTCTAAATGGTTTAGTTGGATTTCTATTCACTGTCTACTTGGCTTTCTAGTGTGATCTGTTTGCTCTGGCCCAGTTTGCTTCTGTCAGTCTTGTGGTCCAAAAGATCCAGTAGTAGTTAATCCGTTTTCACGCGAGGCACAAGGATGTGGAGCTGTGTGTGTATTCTGGAAGTGAATGGACAGATGCCAGGCGAAGGCTACTATTTCGAGGCATTCTTTTATTTTCAAGAGCACTGGATGATCCACTTGACCAAAGACTCTTCAAATGATGGATCTCCCTTTCCCTCCTCGTCCATCCCTCCTTTTTCCGCCTCCACGCCCTCCCTCTCCTCTCGTCCCTTCCCCTTCTACTCCATCCATCTCTCCTTCCTATTTACAGCCCCTTCCTTACCTCGGACTGCATTTATTTACCTGAAAAACTTTCGATGGAATTCCCCATGAAAGACTAACCTGAAGACTTGACATACACAAATAAGAGGAAACATGCTAAACCTAGCACAGTAAAGGAGACATTTTGCTTCTCTCACTGCATCTTTATCGAGGGAAATATGATCTTGTGTTGTATTCCCCGAGGGGTACCAGTTAGGGCTTCCAGTACGGTGAACCTCGACCGGGTGGTATGTTAGAGGTGTGTAATGTGGTCTGACCAGGTGAGCAGTGGAGAATCAAGATATATTTCCAGGTATTTGCGGATCTTTTCATTGTTTGATGGAATTATTGCATTTTTTTTTTTCGGTGGTGAAGATTTGAAAGGAGGTTTTATCTACACTGAGATTCGTCCCCATTCGTGTTTCTAGCAAGGTGTGGGACATATTGTAATGTCGTTGTAGCAAACAATAAAGTGTTGTCTTAGTAATACAATATTAAATACCCTCTATAGAATATAGGAAGTTTTTTTTTTTTTTTGGTTTATCAGGTTTTAAACCTATCGACTGAACGAAGGTTATTTAAGCTGCACTTCACCTGTGCACCAGTTAAGGATACTTTAATTCTTAATAAAGTGAGTGAAACAACTCTTAGTGTATTCTTACTAAGATATACAACCCTCTGAATGTATACGCATTGCTCCTCTTTGTTTACACAGTGATACTCTTCAGAATTTATACAAATTTGTCTCGTTTCTTCGTTGCCTTTCTTACTGATATCATAGTCTTCTCGGCTCAGACAAGAACAATAACGGTTTTGTTTATGTCAACAGCTTAATTTAATTGCTTTTGCTTATTTATCGATATCTTTTTATTTGTTTTCAAGCTTTGGTGGCTCCTTTGTTTCCCTCTTCTATTTAACTTTTACTAATTCTCTTCTAATTGCTCAACTAGGTTTAAAGTACAGGAATCTATCTATTACTTTTATTCTGTTGTCTCGTTTATCATATGTTATTTTAAGTTTTTTTTCCACTTTAATATGTTGATCCTGCAATATATT